>NW_009727954.1:5829-66054 GCF_000703405.1 Apaloderma vittatum | reverse complement strand
ACAGCGCTCCACCCAGCCGGGCCTTGAACACCTCCAGGGCTGGAGCATCCACAGCCTCCCTGGGCAACCTGTGCCAGTGCCTCACCACCCTCAGGGTGAAGAACAACTTTAGATCTAGTCTAAACCCACACACTTCCAGCTTCCACCCACTGCCCCTTGGCCTATCCCTACAGACCCTTGTCAAAAGTCCCTCCCCAGCCTTCTTGTGGCCCCTCCAGGCACTGGGAGGCCGCTGGAAGGTCTCCCTGGAGCCTTCGCTTCTCCAGGCTGAACAAGCCCAGCTCTCTCAGCCTGTTATATTAGATCAGTCCAAAAAGTGGTGGTGGGGGGGAATAAATTAAAATTGCACACTACTATAATGGTAACACCCACATTTTTGAGAGATTTGGAATTAGACAAAAGTTAGCAGTTTTGACTTTGCAGGATTCCTGGAAGACAGAGAGACTAAGGCACATCCTTCCTAACAGACCACCAAAGAAACCCAGAGTGTAATCTGAAAGACGTGCCATATTGCTGTAATTCTGTTTGCATCGAAGTAAGTGGGTGTTTTCTTTTACTTTTTCAGATTCCAAGTGCAGAGACTAGTTAATTCTCACTCAGCTCTTCTTTAGACTAGCATATTTTTGGATGATGAAGGACAAATATGAAAGAAAAAAGTTAATAAAGCCTTTTTTTGAGACTCGGGAACAAAAGAAAAAGAAAACAGAAATTTATGCTTGCTCTGTTATTGAAGGTGAAGAAGGTGAAAGCTGATCAGTAATGAATTAGTGGGTGACCGACACCCAAATAAACTTTTATTTCCAAGAATATATGCATTATGATAATGCGTTGAGTGCTTACCTAAACGGAAGATTTCCTAAGGTTATAATTTAAGACCCACATAATAAAGAATTATAATCAGTGAAAATTTTGCCTTTGACTTTCATGTGCGTAAGATTACATACTAGAAAGAAAATAAATTAAAATTTACTGAAGTTATTACGAGGCCATTGTCAGAAACTGACTACTAAACATATCACAGCACATAAGAAAACCCCTTAGCTGGGCACTGAAGTTTGCCACTGAAGGTAAATCAGATACTTTTGTGGAATCTAATATTATTTTTGATCAAGATATTCAAAAGGGAAAATAAGTGGAGTGACTCACAACATAAAATACACATTCTTTTGGTAAAGGAGCCAAAACTGTGCCCTTTCAGAAAGTTAAAAGTCTAGTTTGGATCTGCATATCTTGTCAGGTAATTTGCTCCACCAGATAAAATCTTCTGTAGATATGGGGTTTTTTTGCTCATTGCCCATCTAGTAAATCATTCCTTGTAATAGTATATAAAACCTAATCATTATCCAGATGAGTCCCTACTTATCAGGTCATTTGATGACATGCTGCCTAAACAAATCTCATTTAATAAAGTCTTTTCTCATCCTTTCAGTGCCCAGATTCATGGCTAACACGCCTGAATATGCAGCATTCATAATTAGCAGAAGTCCGTGTACCAAAACGATTCCTAGATAAATTGAAAACCACGGAAATGTACCTTGTGCAACTGATGGACACATCATGAATGAAACCATTATTGTTCGTGCTGCTATTATCCACTCAGTGGAAACAACCTTAAGCACAAGACTCCTCTGTTACATCAGACACACTTCCATGATGCAATAATAGCTGAAAGTCATCACCAGCTCTTTTGGACAGGACATTTCTCAAGGAAAATAACATCAAATACCAATCAGGGAAGAAATCCCAACCAGTCATTTATTGAACCATTTTTTCCCCTTTTCCTGGTCACAAACTGCCCATGCACAGGTTACCATGTTCTCTGGGATTCAGCATTCCAAATATTTCACCTACTTCACCAACAAATGGATTTTCATGCACCGATAGTTTCCAAATTACAAACACTCACATGCATGGTCTGTTCTATGTTTGTAAGAGCTAAGTCACGTGAGACAGGACTTGTCTTCTCTACCTTCAGTCATGTAAAAAGCGGGGTGTATAGTACAAAGTACGGGTTAGATTCCCCTCCATACATGCCCTAAGTGGTTTTCTCCAGCAGAAAGAGAGACAGCAAGGGAACGCAGGGAATCTCCCCCTTTGGAGGTTTCTTTTTCTCCATCACTCACAGAGAAAGTACAGATGACCAGCTTTGCCAGACACCTACATTTTAGCCAGCTAAAGCTAAGCAAGACTAGTCCCAACAATACAATTTTCCTCCTCACTAACAATCTTGTGTAACAAATAAATATTATGAAAAATACTGCAGTCAAACGTAAAAATTATTCCTTAGTCAAAGTCCAGAAACACAGCGATGATATCTGCAAAGGGGCTCACTCCAGATCTCACGTGGCTTCCAGACACTACAGGCTGAACTATGACTACAGTTTACCCATTCATCAGGTACGCAGAAAAAAATCAAATTTTTCTTCCTTCAAATCTGACTTTTATAGAATATGACTACTGTAGAAAAATATTTCTGTTTCTGACAACACCAGAAAAAGGCAACACAAATGAATGTCTTTGAATACAATTGGGATGGAATCTCTGAGTCTTCCTACAACCCGAATTTGCTGTGAGCATTACTGATAACAGCACAATTCTTCACACATTCTCACTTACACAAATCCTACTTGTATACTTTTCCAGAAACACTTTGGCTATGACTCTTTTATACTTAGGAAAAGGCATTAACAGAATTCCAACCTAAAAGTGGTTTATTTAGCAGAGGGTGCTGTAACGTACAATAGATCCCTTCACTTATAAAAACAGATACTCTACATCCTGGGGACAAAATATCACTTCTAGAAAACCAAATCTCTTATTAAGAAACCCTTCACATCAGCAGATATTGCCATGCATGTCTTGTCTTAGCTTCGCCATCAAGATGAAGCACCTCTGATAAATATTCCTAAGGGGAGTCTTTCCACCCTTATTTTAATGCCTTTTTAGTGTTGCCTTTAGAGATGCAGAGATGATGATATTTACTCAGCCATTTCACCTTTCCCCTCTGCTTCTGTGAGTGGCTCTGATAAATACCGGTAATTTCAAGATTTAATTTTGAGCCACTCCTCCCCTAACAAAAATGTTAATGCCATCATCTACTCCAGGGAGGAGATTTCTGCAACAATATTATCTCTTTCTTTTCTGAGACAGAATGTTTGCACATTGATAGCAAATTCTGTTTAGTGTTTTATTATGCACAATGGAAAAATATTAAATATATCAATAGGAAAATGAAGCTGTTGCAAGTTGATCTCCATGGAGTGAGAGAAAATGCCACGGAAATAAGAGTTATTAGGAAAAAAGAAAATTAAATTTACACATTTGAGATAATAAAGCATGTCGCTTATCCTCAGTGGATTCCCTAATCTAGCTTTACTTAATTGCATTCTTTGTAAAGACATATTGTTTCATTTCTTTCTCCGATGGATCTTTTTTGTTGAAGGAGTATATAGTGTAATTACTAGCTCCCAGCATTATCTCTACTTTTATAATAAAATGTCACAATTCTGAAAAGAAAAATTTCATGCACTATATAATGTCAATCATTTGTCTTTATGAGATGGAACAGCGTTCACTTTGTTCAAAATGGGTTTTAAGGGGGGGGGAAACTGTCTTTCATGTACGGTCATTTTTTAAAAGCTATATTCCAATCTGCTTAGCATAAGAGCATAGTCACAGTTACGATCACTCACTTTAAAGGAGACTGGTGTGTGTCAATAACAGCTTTTAAGTCTGGATGTACAAACAAAGTCTAGCTGGTGAAGAAATGGGAGAGCAAATTTTAATATCTTCCCAAACTTCAAAGCTCTGTTCTGATTTTAGAATCTTTGGGATTAAAATCAAAGCCACTGTTGCTGCACAGCATTTGAATTTTACTTTGGAAAATTTGACACTTCCTTCCATCATTGTTTCACTTTCCCAAAGAAATTTCAAAGAGAAAGCTAGCACCTGTTAATAGCTCTTCAACCTTTAAACCCCTCAAACAGCAAAGACTTTATTATGTTTATAGGGCATTCTGACCACACGTGGGTTTATGCACTACACAACACAGGAGAAAGGAGGTGACACAGAAATAAAGGCGCAGCTTTTATTTAGCCAAGGGGCAGTGCTAACATCCACACGCGGGGCTTGGCTACGCTCCAAAATTCTCTTTTGGTTAATAAATATTTCGGGAAACGCTGTCTGGCTTTAGATAGCTTGATCCTGTAATTTATACTCAACTAAAACTCCCACTGAAGCCATGACATTTTGTAACAAAACTGCATCAATCATTGGGAGTTCTACGCTTACACATCGACTAAAACGGGCCCCGAAATGTCACTGAAAAGACAGACATCTCCCAAGCCAAAACAAGAGAGCAAAAATATCATAGATCATAACAACCGATATCATCGACCCATAGAACAGTTCGGGTTGGAATGGACCTTAAAGATCATCTGGTTCCAACCCCGCTGCCATGGGCAGCAGAAATATTTTGATCTCAAGTCTATAGCCTTTTGAACTGAATAAAATCACCACAATCTGATGAAGTTAATGGAACAGCCATGACTTCATTAGACCATCAGGTATTATTTTTTGAATAACAAAAAAATAAGAGAAATATATCTATTCACAACAGTTTTAATTATTTATATTGCAAATCCATGCTTGTCGCATACTTATGAATGCATATTTATGCATAATTCATATTATTTATTGTAAGTATATTACATTCCTTATAATTCATTTACTTCTATTATTTAAATACATTTCTGACTGTATTTGCTGGGCATTGTATGCAGAGCCCAGAACAACACCCACTGAATGCTGAACTCGCCTGACTTGAAGATTCTGCTGCAGTCACCCTCATATTCCCGCACCGAAGAGGACACTTTGATAAGTTTTTTATATACAAGTTCTTCCAGGCTTGCATTATCATATTCTGAAGCTGTGATTGTCACATTTTTAACCACGTATTACTACAAGAAATAGCTTCATTTTAAGAGCTGGCTGGGATTTTCTACATGCCTCAGAAATCTTAATGCCATTCCAGGTCCTGGAAAATTATTTACATGTTCTTGCATTTACCACTCTATAAACCTGACTTCTAAATGCATTGCAGACCTGAATCTTCAAGTCAGAGCGAGCTTATTCAGCAAGGGTTGACCGTGTATGGCAACACATTTTATGCATGATCACATCTGTGCTCCAATTAGCACCAAATCCTCCTCACAAGAGGTTCTGAAAACGGAGAAGACAACCAGGGTTTCAGGAGCTCAGAACCAGCCTGCCAACAATTAATAGCTTTCACCTCCTATCACGTTATTTGAAAGAGCGGGGATTATTCTTTTTTGTTCTTCAGACAACTCATGCCTTTGGATACAAGACACTTACTGCACTTACTGAAACTCTCCAGTGCTCAAATTCAAATCTGATGGGAAGCTTACCTTTTGTAAATTAGCATTCGGGATTTTATCCTAAGTCTCATAACATTGCGGCACCAGTTGCTCAAGACAAATGATTAACTGAAGAAAAACTATGTGAAAGAAAGATTGCAGTCATTTCCCACACATCTGAGTGGAAAAGATTAGTGTAAGATGAATACTGGAAGGAATTAGAGACCATCTAGAATGGCAATAAAAAGCTATTCTTCAGATGAGGTATTTTCAGGGAGCTCACTGTGCTGGAGAACATTATCTAACAGCGTACGCCCAGAGTGATTACACCTCAGACGAGTCACATTCTTGGGAACGAGGCATCCGATTCCCCTCATTACTGAGGTTATGCCATCTCACAGAAAATATTAGACAGTCAGCTCCGCACAGCAGCGTGCCTTCGCCTTCCATTTTCCTGTGGGATCTGCCAAGAGATCACACGTGTCCTCCCTTTAAGGTGACAGCCCGAGCTCGAAGGTCACTGAACACAGGCTTTTTTCAGTAAATCATAATTAAAGAGCAGTGCTATACAGACCATGTCATGAGGATTTGCTGAGAAACAGCCTAATCTTTCTTATTTCATTTTCTTCTCAACAAAAGCATATAAAGGTTATTAAACTATTGTTTTTTACTTAAATGTTTCTGCTTATCTACAGCGATATTCAATGAGTTTTAAAATAATAGCTGCTATAATTTTTTTAGATACAGGTGTGCAAATGGCAGACACAAAGTCAATAAAACCTGTAAGGACATCTGCTTGAGTTTAGGAATGGATTTTTGTTTCAGCACCACAA
Organism: Apaloderma vittatum; assembly: GCF_000703405.1. Lineage (NCBI taxonomy): Eukaryota > Metazoa > Chordata > Aves > Trogoniformes > Trogonidae > Apaloderma > Apaloderma vittatum. The sequence goes on along the minus strand of NW_009727954.1, from coordinate 59,846 downwards.
GAGAGACAGTCGTTACTCTGCCAGAGGCGAGGAGGAGCGCCCAAGGCAGCACCACGGGATGAAGGCAGTGTTGGGGGTTTTTTTCAGACATTTAAGAAAAGCCTCACTGCAGGCACAAGATACATAGACCACACGCTGCACCTCTGTAATAAATCAGTACTAGATCAGTACTAAAGGAGTCTCTGGTCTACTGGAGTATAGTCCTGGCAACTCGCAGTCATTAAACACCTGACAGTTTATTCTCCTGAAGATCCTTTTTTCTGTCTGGAGAGGGACAAAGGATTTTGCTTGCCAGCTATAATTTAAGTGGAGCAGGGTTAATCTTGTGTTATCAGTGCCTCCTTCTAGGGGAGGAAGCAAAATACCTGCCCACCTGAATTAACTGTGCCAGGAGAGGCAGAACGGGCAGCAGCGCAGTGCTGTTTGCCCGTGAAGACTGCACTTGTCATCATGAGGTAAGGCAGCAGCCGCAGGCTTTTATGGCAAAAAAAACCCCTGTTTTGCTCAGGCCAGGTTAAATTCTTAGCTGGTATAAAATGGGTAGTATCCCTGAAGTCAGCAAGGTGGGCTGATAAGCACTGCTAGAACCGCTCCAGCTTTATGCCTTGTCAGGAGGCTTCGGGTGTCGCGAACCCAGGGATCTGCACAGACTCCAGGGGTACGAGCTCAAACAGGCCACGTGTCAACTTGACTTTGGGCTGTGTCTAACACCAGGAAGGAACCTGCTCTTCCGCTCAGCACTGGCAAGTCCCTCAGGCCATGTTCTCCACTGAGTTACTGTTAGAAAGTGAGCTGGCCCAGTCATGGCTTACCAGCACGTGTTTTGTATTTAACCTGTCTCTCTGTGTCCAAAACCAGGTTGTTCGCTGCACCAGGAAAGCATGTCCCGGTGCCTTCTGCAGTAACATCAGTGCCAATGCAGTTAGCTTGGTTTGTCCCAAAACTTTAGAAAAGTGACATCTGAGGTACACGATGCGTTAAGCTCAATTACCTATTTTTCCTTGGCTGTTTATAAATATTATTTACCAGACTCTTGGCCTCTACATTTTTGTGCAATCTCCATAGCACTGTATATATCACTGCACAGTAGTTTATATAGTTCCTCCAGCAGTAAAATAACTTCAGATAATGTTTCGACCACTTGTGGTTAGAACATGATTTTTTTATTAGATAAAAAGGAATTATTTCACATGAAGTGCTCATTCCCTTGCAGATTTATGGCATACTTAATTAGTCATTTGGAGTGCAGATCACTACATTCACTGAGGATCAATATATAGTAACTGACTGCAAGCTGGTAAGAAAATATGGTTGAGTTTATAAGGCTAGCTGAAGCTCCAATCTAAACTGAGAGGGCGAAGACAGGAGACATGGGAACACAATCTACCCCCAGGCATCTGCTCTGGATCGTTGTAAATGAAGGAACCAGTTCAGCCCAGAGGCATGGGTGATGCTGGCCACTCTGGCCAAGCAGAAACTGCACGTTCTCATGGAACAATTTGGCTCCGCTGTCACTTTGTTCCCTCCAAAAACGGTGAGCAGCTCCACCGAAGTCCCTACCTGGACCGAGAGGGTTGCAAGCCTCCATTTCCCTTCCTCTTTAGTAACCTACGTATTTGGATTGAGTTTTACTGCACTTAATGTGACACCTGGCACAGTGGAGCTATGACCATGTAGAACTCATATCCACCATCATCACCATAAGAACAAACCAGCTACATTATAAAATACGTTATAACCAGGTACATTATAATATACCAGCTACATTATAAAATACCTTTTTTTTTCTTGAGTATTAGCATGGATTATCCAGTATATGATCTACAACTAGAAAAAATTCCCTCCGCAGAACACTCTCTTTCTGTCTGCCTATAGTTCCTTATGGTGCACAAGAAACAAAAGCAAAGTTTAACACAAAATAAACCTGTATTTATTAATACATCTCTGGGAAGAGTTTTATTAAGGGGCCAGAAGTTAAATTGCATTCTAATGGGTAATAATAAAGGCTATATACTGTAGTTTCTGGTAACATTTGCTTCGATTTAGATACACAGCTAAGGTAACCTTCCGTTTCTTTTCTTTCATATACAAGGCTACTGAAAACACTAGAGAATAAAAGAGACTGTTCTTAGTTGTCATACTGTGTCTATAATTACTTACTTTGCTCCTGAAGCCATCACCATGATAAATTTGCAGTTTTTCCCATCTGCCAGGAGTAGTAACGTGCAATACATTTAACAACTGAATTTGCATATAGAAAGTATCATTGACCTTTGAATTTAAAAGGACAAAGATTTACAAGGACACACTTTTGAAGCAAAGTGCTTAGTTTAGGGGAAAAAAATGAAACAGCACAAGAGGAGTAAAACACACTAATCTCCCTCTTATAGGAAAAGTTGCGGTTTTTACAAGAAAGACATTTGAAATCCCTATGAAATGGCTCCCTCGTGAGTGGCCGCATAGTACAGGAAACAACTGTGAATTACACAGAAAAAGCCAAGGCAGGATTTGGAAGGACGAGTGACCCGGGCAAACAGAGAGTGACAGCCTGTGCTCCACCTCAGAGGGACTGTTCAAAGGGCTGGCTGGGGACAGGGGCTTGCTCTGCTCCCGTGCCGAGCTGTGGAAAAATGTTCAAGATCCAAACCACCACCAAATCATTATTATGCCACTGAGTAAAATCTCTTTTGTTGTCAATTCTGTCCTAATAATTTCTAGGATTCGATTTTCTTTTTTTTGACAGCTACTGACGACGAGAATTGATGTGTTTGGGAAACCACGTTTCACTATCCAATCTTGCTCCCAAGTGTTAATACTGAATTTAGACAAAGAGAGCCCCAGTAATTCACACTTTCAACGACTCGGTTCTTTTGTCAATCTGCTACAGGCAACCTGTTGTGAAGCTGGCACTGCTGAGATACAGCACTACATTCAAATTTCAGAATGTATTTAAGGGGTGGGTTTTTTGAGGAAAAGTATATTTCATATTCTAGACAATATTCAAATTAATGAAAGTAAGAAAAAACTGTAAATCCCAAGATATTCCCAAGAGGCTATATGCAGAATTCTTCTGTCACCAACCTATCTCTACTGATGTCCTTTTGTTAACATTAATTTTCATGTTGTCAATAGCTCTTCCAAATAACTCTTGGGAAGAAGCTGCTGTGGTTCAGCTTACCGCATCATGAATGAATTATTCATAAATGCCGCTTTGCCTCGTAAAAACTTAAGACATTAGTTCAGAACATAATCATAAATACAACTTTAACACAGACTGCACAGCCCTTAACTCCTACACTACAATACCTCCCCAGTACGCTATGATGAGTCAAGACAGAATGACACTCACAAAAGAAAGTTAGAGATGAAGAACTATTGAATTCCAGATTTCTTAGAACACGTGGTTTGGGTTATTCTTAAAAGGGTTTGCCCAGACTTGTTATTGCATCCCCTTTCCATTCTCCCCAGAGCACCATGTGAGTTCAAGGCATCCACCTGTATTTTCCCCTCCTCTCTGTTTACACCAAAGACAATAATCAACGTACTATTTTCTCACAATATAATCCCCTGTGACTCAAAACGCACGTGTGTGTTTCTGTGTATGCTTTACTAACGCCTCAGCAGGCTGGAGAGGCGTTAGCTGCATTGCATATCAGCTATGGATAAAAGGCAACAAGAAGAGCAAGTGGTGACTACCACGGACACTGAAACAGTTTCTGTTCCCCAGCAACATAAGATACACTGCAGACCCAGCATAGTTCCATTATTTCACTTCCAGTTGTGACAGAATGATGTAAAAATAACCCTTCCTACAAAAGGGCAATGAACTAGAAAGAAAAAAAAACAGAAGAAGAGAAGGTTTTTTAAAAAGACAACCTGGCGTTTAAAAAAAAAATTAGAGAAATAAATTGAAATCTACTTTTCACAGCAATTTCTGTAATGCCTTCTGCATTAGCAAACATCTGCTGTGAAGAGTGTTTTCTGGAAAGCTTACAAGCAGCAACAAAAGGGACAGGAGCTTGTGACAGGACGAATAATCAGTGAGAATTGTCAGAGGTGCTTGCTTAACTCGACAAAGCAACACAGGACCGTGAAGTGATGCATGGGCTGAGTAACATCAGTAGGTGTAGTTCCACTCTCATCTTGCACCAGATGCGAGTCTAGCCCACTGACTGGAAGATGTCTCATGGCTTGGGCTCATACACTGAACATATGGTGGAGTTAGATTGCGAGCAGCAGCTGAAACTCTGTCTCTACACAGTAACTGTGGTCCATTTTCCCTAAATCTGCCTGCTATTGGCTCGTTAACAAAAACAAAATCAAGCACCTGTGTACCAGATACAGAGCTGTTTAAGTGCCAGCACTGATCCATCTGCAAAGCACATCATCAGCCAACTTCTTTTCTTTGGGTGAGATGCAAGGGAGATTCATCAGAGCAAGCCCACAGCACCACTAAAGGAACATTACGCGTTCCCAGCCTACTGCTCTCCACTTCTCTCTTTGCCTTTTCATGCTGCCATAATGGTGATGAATAGTGATAAAATATTCATTCCTCTCCTTCTCCATCAGGTAATTCTCCAGGCCCTGGACCAGCACACTGTGAGCCTCATCCCCTCTTCTTTATTGGTCCACCTGCCACTTCATTGGCAGATCCCTCCAGCATGCCATTCCCTCATCTAAGTTCTGCACTCCAAACAAGTGAAATTTTTTTTGAAGTTATTTAAATGCTGCCATATTGGGCCTGGATAGGCTGCAGGGAGAAGCATCCACTCCTTCTCATCTCTCCTCTGACTTACTCTGGGAGCACACTGTCATTCAAATCACCGTATCTCAGAGTTCATGGTATGTTCTATTTAGGTTGAGATTCATTCAGGATTCTTGACTGCCTTTTCTCCCAATTAGAGGCACATCCTGTATATCTTTACTATTCTTTCAGAAGTAAGATCCTGTAATGCTATCTCATCACCACATAAGCAAAGGTTTACTAGAAGATGGTGCCCTCTTCACTCCGACAGTGACTGAATGGGAATATTTCTCTCAGTTGTCTTCTTAACATGAATACAAAGAAGTGAACAACTTGTGCAGTGCTGATTAGACGTTTGACTATTCAGTTTGCTGAGGTTGAGATTGCCCAAAAGATCGGATTCTTTGCAGACGCACACAAAACAGCTTCGGCGAGAAGCAGCAGGCATGATCGCACAGAGAAGACTGTTAGCTCTGGAAATACAGATGTACAACAGCCTGCACATTTAGGCCATCAACTGCTCTCTGAAATAGCTGCCATTGTGCACATTCTCGAGGACCAGAGCCAGAAAGCTCCTTGTTGTTGAATATCACACATCTCACTGCTGTTTTGGTCAATCCCCAAGTTCTAGAGCTATGAATACAAAACAAAACAAACCCACAACCAACCAACTCTCACAAAAATCCCCCACCCAAACATATTCTGGCCTTGCTCAACCCTTCTCCGTGCCTTCCTTGCATCCCTTTACATGACAGAGGACTTCCCATCCCATGGGAAGGGAGCAGGCATGCTGGGAAACTTGTGCAGTCAGGCACCAGTACGCAGAGTACCCCAGGGCACAGCTAGGCATCGACTGGTCTTACCAGCCTTCATTCCCAATGAACAGACCCAAATTCAGATGTCTTTAGTTCACATTTGTTTGGCTTTCCCTACAACCTGTTGTGGGTTTGCAACTGTTAGCCCTAGATTAGCATGGATTTCCTTTCATTGGTTTGAAAACTATCTGCAGTAGCTTTCCTTCGGTGAAATTCCTATCAGCCTAGCCAGGAAAGTATGAAAAAAAACGAAAAAAAAACAAAAAAAAAGACATGCTGAGCAATTTCTATTGCACCTTTCACAGTCTTAAATGCTTGTTACCTTTCTGAATGCTAAATCAAGCCAGGCAGTGCAGCTAAGTAAGGCAGCCACATGCAGAGGTATTTGCCAGGAGTTCACTCCTCCCCCCTCAGAGAGTTAGTAACGCTCTCACGCACCTAAACACCTAATATCTGCACCCAAAAATACTATCCAAACTAAAGCAGATATGTGAAGTCCTCCCTGTATACATAAGTGAAAAAGAAATATCACACCAGGTTTGCTGAAAACAAAAAGTTAGAGATTCTCCTGGGGGTGGTGTTTGTTCATCTCTTTGCTAAGTTTTGAGATTACAGTTCAGTTTCTCTGTTCTTCCTCACTACTAACCTTTTGACATAAAGACCTGCCCTGTCAGGCTGGGATTACTTTTATATTTATCCCAGAATAAAAGATGCAGTTCCTTTGACCAGTTTATGAATAAATGGCTGGCAATTTTCTTATCTGCTTACTCCTATTCACAATTATTCAGTTGTTATAGCTACACGTAAATACCAACAACTTGTACATGGGGAAGGGCGCTGTTACAGAAATGAGATGCTTTCTCATCTCTGTGAATAGCAATGAATCCCAAGGCTGAAGAGGTTCATGGTTAAATGTGAAAGGCAGAATGAATCAAATTGCCTAAAATCTTATATTTGCTTGATACACCATCCAATGTAGTCGGCAGAATTTCTTTGCCATGGGCTAGAGACCAGGTCCAAGTCTCGTCCCCCTCTTCTTTTCACCAGGACCTAACACACCTTCCAGAGGTAGAATTTGCAGATGCAACACAGAGCGATCGCACTGGAGAAAAAATGGCAGAGTTGTTAACAAAGATGTAAATTCATTATAGCATTTCCTTGGATTAAGCTAAAGTAAGATGATGTTACTGCTAAAAAGGGCAACCCTGGCATACTCCCCACTCCAGTAATCCCCACCACTTCGCCTTTGTCAGAGCACACATACCATTCTAACCTGGTAGCAAATTAACTCAGTAAGAAAATCCTTTCTGTTGTTGTTTTATTAATGTATTTAAAACATGAACCCCTTCTGAACAGGAACACAGCAACTAAATACAACTCGTCATGCAGCCACAGTCCCCAGGGCCAAGGATGCAGCAAGAGCGAGGGGCTGCCCTTATGGGCATCGGGATGTGAAATTTCCCTCTTATTTGTAGAAGTCTTTTGCTGCAGCACACCAGACACATATGAGATGGAGTAACTTGCTGGAAAAGAGGCAGAAAAAGAGTAAAAGAATCTACAGCCAGAAATATCCGTCCTCACCGCTTTGCTCAATCCCCACATAGGAACGAGGCATTATACAGCACCTGCTTTAGCTTCAGAATAGTCACCAGGATTTCATTCTACACAACCTACTTGGATGATGCTCTGAGAAAGGCTTTCATTGACTCACTCTACTTAATTGGTAGAAGAGCAAACACAGAAGAGCCTGGGTTTTTGAGATAGCAAAAGACATTTTGTTCAAAATTAGGATTACTTGATACTAAATCCATTTGCAAGCAGATAAATGCCAGCAAAGAGACTAGAAATAGGAAGTGTCTGTTAAATAAAGCAGGATTTTGGAGGAAAAAAAAAAAAAGATTTGGATTTATTTTAAACAAATAAGCCAAGGTTTAAAGACTATTTTACTAAAGCAAAGTAAAAGACAAAGCAGACTTATCCTATTTAATGTAATATTCAGTAAATTAAAGAGTTGGTATTTCCATGTACATATTGATTATTGTATTATTATGTACCATGTTTGGTGTTGGTAAATACTTAAGCACATTATTACTCTTCAGAGGATACAGAACAGAGCACTCAGATTAATTTCAGACTTCATATTTAAATTCTTCTGCCAGACTGAGAATGCTGGGTATACAAAGAGGAAACTCCACAGTAAGATGATTTACCCAGAGAAGCAGAGATACTACACTGATCTGAACAACCAACCTCACTTTGCCAGTCACTCAAAGTAAAATGTAATGAACTCCAAAGGAACAGCTTCATGGACCAACCCCAACATTCATAAGACACTGGCAGGCATGGTTATTTTTATACTGCAACTTGAGAAATTAAGAGAAAACACCAAGAATCACTGTTGCTAAAGGAAAGAACTGTCTATTGATGATATTCAGATCTACACTGCCAGATGTTCAATTTTTGCTCTCATCAGACACCCCCCTTTCAGTTCCACCACTCCACCTCTTGCCTGTGACTATAGTTCACTCAGGGAAGCTATCTAGCATCTATTCTTAAAACAGAGAACACTAATTTGTTGCAGCCCTGCCATTTACAGCCTTTGTTTTGCCCTGTATGGATGAAAAGAAATGCATAATCAAATATGTATGTGCATTTCTTCTGGGTATTTCCAGGCAGTAGCCAACTTCTGCATTATCTTTCCCATCAAAAGGATACAGATGATGCCCATCAAAGAAATTATATATGAAGAGATGAACACAATCACTCAACTTCCATCTAAAATAAAAAGAGGTAGGAAAAAGAAAGCTGTCTGTGCACCAAGTTCCACAAATATTACAGGGGAAAAAAAGCGCATTTTTTACCTTTCTATTCCTAAAGTGCTTTTCAATAACATCTATTAATTTCTTCTGAAACAAGGATGGGATAATTGCATGCAGTCTTTAATATTAACTGCCATGTAAGCTGTTATAAAAGGGTCTGCTATCTCACAACTCCCACACAGGTAAGCCTCGTCGAAGCCACTTTGGTGGCCAAGGTAACACTTCACAGCACAAGGTGTATTAAATCAATAGGGCAGCAGTAAACCTTCCATTTGAAAAAGGCTTTGCTCGTTGCGTGTGATCTGAACACAATGAACTAACATTGCTACCTGCAATTGAAGGAGCTTTTAAAAACTGTGGGGTAGCACTCAAGGCAATGCATTAACCACTCGAATCTCTCCAGCAAGATATATCTGGTTAATTCTTTATAAACTCTAGAAAACTGAAAATGGTATTCTAAGGGGGGGAAAAAAAAAAGTTAATTTCAAAGTTCTATTTTATAATCAATACGAACATAGAAGTGCTAATTCTGTAATTAAACAGATTAAGGCATATGTGTCAAAGTATTACTTTCCATAAGATATTTGACCAGTCTAGAGCATAAAGCAGTTCTTAGGATTTCACTCAGAAACAACTCAGGATACATATGTATTTATCTTTTTGCCTTTACCTTTTCAATCTTTATCAGTGCCAACTACCACATTATCTTAGTAATTGTCACTCGCAAAAGCATCTCAATGGATAGCATAGATGTAACTGATGAAATGGACAACCTACAGAGCCTTTGCACATAAGAGTATGAAAGGTTGGCTTTTGTCCTAATTAAATGGAAATAAACATTTATTCTATTCAGCAAAATATATACTTTTTAGGACAAGAACTGGAGGATAAAACTGAAGATGTTTTATCAATCAATCAGATTCAGAGCAATTTTTTCATGTGGGAGCTGAAGAGCGAGCACTAGTGAGACAACAGGTGAAGGGGACATAGAAGGTCTTTTAATGAAAAGCACAAGAAAGAAAATGAGAAAATCAGAAGAATTCACCAACACCTACAGTTCATGCCTGGATGCACAAACAGGTATTGGTGTAAGTCAGTGTGCAACAATCATTTTGCACGTGCAGACCTGCATTTCCCAGGCTCTTCAGCTCCACTTTCCTTTTCTGCAGGCTCTCCTCCATCACCTCTGCAGCAACCACCCCAATAGAGCGGAATTACAAGGGACCAACGACTTCTGATTCAGCTGACAAATGACTGTTTCAAAGCCCTTGATCAGGTAGGAAGATGCCAGTAATTAAGTCATCCAGCTGACCTTAATTTGCAGTCAACAGTCCTGTGAATTTTTAATTGCAGATGCTCCGTGGTAAAGCTGTCAGCTGGGTTACAAATCCAGAGGACACGGCTATCCAGGCATTCGGCACGTGCCGAGGATTTCGGCAAACAGAACGGAAAGAGGCTATTCCAGAGTGCACTGTATTGCACAGTGTTTCACAGGAGGAGAACAAAAATAGACAAATAAATAAACTAAAAAAAAAAAAACCCCACACAACTTCCCCAAAAAACTCACACCCACCCTGTCTCCCCATTCGAAAAAGGCCAGAAGACCCTGCAGCCACACAGGACCAAAGGACAAAATATTTCCTGTGAAGTTGCAGAGAGGGTAAACCTGACCCGAATGTTAGACTGGAATACAGCACAGAGCTTGGCCCATACAGCTAAGAACAAATAATAGTAATTCAGAAAGGATGGAGAATGGAAATGCAAGAAGACACCGCCCCATTCAGCTACAATCATCTTCCCAGCCTTTCACCTGGGCTCCCCTCCGTGACTGCCACAGCCAAGGCCATTTCTTGCCCATTTTGCCCAAAGTAACACCCAACACCAATATTTCTAGTATTACATGGAAGCTGTTTGAAATGCACTACCGTGTATCTTGGTCTATGGTTTAACCAAGGTCTCCAGACTCACTTCTTCCCCCTTACCATTTTTACATGGATAATTTGCCCATTTCTCTCCCTACAGGTGGCAGTAACAGGGATGACACCTGACATAGCCGCCTGAAGAGCAGTTTGCTAATTTATTGTATTACAAAGAATTCAATTTTTGCCACAATGCTTAATTACTTGTTAAAAGAAACTGTATTCTTTGCAGTGTCCACTATCACCAAATGCAGCGCACTTAAGCTGTCACCTTAATCGTCAGTACTTTTTTGAATTAGACCCCACTGGACAGTATCACTAATCAAATGGAAGTCACTTCCTAGACTGCAGAGTAAGCAGATGCCAATGCAGTTCTCCAAAACGTTTCCTCAGCTGTCGTGAGAAAGGTCTTGAGATGTTCTCTCTTCATCTAGCTATTGACCACTAGCTTACAGTCATGATAAATAATGTCTAAAAATTAGCCTAAGATCCTCTCCTCTCCAACCCCCCACTGCCTTGAAAATTCTTTGCTGTGTTATATCTCCTGTCCCATTTATCTATCAGTTTTCTATAAATTACTCGGTGTTAAAGAATATTATCCATCAACAAGAAAGGTTACAAGAACCACTAAGTTTCTGCTAGTGTCACTTGAGAAATAAGGAAAAAAAGCCTTCAAATTGTTCATTAAGACAAGCAGCACTGAAACTTTGTTAAAATGAATTTTTGAAAAAAATTGAATGCTAAAAAGTTTGTGAGAAATAATCTTTGTAAAAAGAGAAAAATCAAAGTTTTTAAGCCCCAATTTAAACTGCATTTTCATAATTTATTGTTTCAAATTCTGAAATAAAACTGTACAAACAAAATTCAGCGTGGTTTAAAATTGTATTAAATGTCACATGAAGATATTACTCATGAGGATATCGGAGCCTTGGAGAGAAAAGTAACATTTCACACTCCCTCTCAAGCCAATTTCAAAATGGAACATTAACTATGATAGGACAAGTATCTCTAATAATTGAATAAAACAGTCATTAAGAACCTAATTTCTTGTGTAGCCTGTAAGATTTCAAATTTTTAACTAAATGAGGAATCAATGCCACACTAAATCACAAGAAAAATTATTCGAAGTTGCAGTACTAAACTCAGTAAAAGATAAACCCCCAAATTTATTTCCAGTTCATAAGCTAATAAGGCTCACAAACACATCCTCACCCACAAGGTAAGTAAAAACATCAGTTGAGTCAGTATCCACAGAGTAAACCAACCCTTCCATGAGCAGCAGGCACCCGCCTCTCCAAGGTGGGAGGCTGCTATCCAGCACTCGGCATTTCATCGCCTTTTTATTTGGGTGCAGCCAAGAACTGCCCAGTGCAGCCCAAGGCAGGGTAGAGTAGTTCTGAGAGTATCTGTAATCCATCTCGCCTGGACCGTGACACCAACATGCTCAAAAACCCAACCAAAATCCTCAGGCTCACTGCTGACATTCCCAGTCACCAAATCCGGCGTTTCACACCCCTGGTGGGGCCAGGCTGGGAGACAAGCTCTGCTCACCGCCATACCAATGGGCCACAGTAAAGGGTGTCACACACGTACAAACACCACACAGGTTGAAATACTCATGTCACACAATTTAAACATCTCACTAGGAGGCTGTGGCAAGATATCCCGTGCTTAGATGCGCTTTGTGAGAAGCCGGTAGCAAACTGCTTATGGCACGTCAGAACTGGTGATGGGCAGCGGGTTCTAACAGCCAGCAAGGGCTTCAGGAGAGACTGCGGCTTAGCCTAATTTTAGGTGGGAAAGCACTCACATTCTAGGACTGCAAACTGAGTCAGTTATAAATAATTCAAAGGCACTTGCTTTGAGAGACACCACATGCAGCCGCCAGTAGAACTCTCAGAAAACAAGGAATTGTGGTACTGGTAAGCTGAGTGCAACTTAAGTCTCCTTAAACTCCTTTTGCTGCAAAGCCTTGGCGTTTGTTCACAACCACTGTAGCCAACAGCGCTTCCACGCTAAGACTGAATTTGGCTCTTTGACCTTACACTTGCATAACTGACAATTCAGGGACATCGTTTGTAATTTACGCTCACGCTGCCGCGTGCTCTGGCTGTCCGCACCGCGCTGCCGGCAGCCTCGTGGTAATCGGGCCAGCCAAATCCAATGCACGCCGGATTCTGCTTCTTTTCCAGTTGCTGTTTATCAACCCACTAACCCAACGTGGGATAATAAGAAAACAGCAAAACAGTCTGCAACAGGGCAAAGACAACATCTAAATAGCCAGTGAGGCCTCTGCCCAGTGCCCAGCGATGCTATTGAGCAGATGCTGTCACTCATAGGAGGATTTCTTGTGCAACTTGAGTCAAAAATGCTCAGTACCGACCGATTCGTTCACTGCATTACTGCCCAAACAAGGAAACAACGTGACAAAAACTACACTTGAAGCAGTTTATCCCCAATCTTTACTCATGCAGGAAACTGGACAGAGCAAGAACGATTTGACCTAAAGCTATCAGTGAGCATCCCCCCGGCTCGTACAGCCCTGCCTGAAAGCAGAGCACGCTCCACTGCTGGGAACTGCATCCACCACGTGCATCCATAAACCAATGCACACGTAAGCACGTAAAAAAGAGATACCGATTGTGCTCATGCTTTTATTCAATTTCTGAACTGCTTTCCCAGAGCAGGGATGACAGAGGTCTGACAACTTCCCTCCACCTCTGTGACATACCTAGAGTTATGTCCCAAAATCATGGCTGCAGACTCTAGTACAAAAATCATCTCTATAACAAGTCACTGAAATATTTTTTGATGTGCAGCGACTCAATTGCATCTAAAATAATCTTACCAGCAAGAGACTGCCCAAAATGATGCAGGAAGCATCTGGTAGTGCAAGAAATACAGCCTGTGGATTCCCACTCCAGCAAGCAGCATTTCATTTGTGCTTTCACCAGCAGTACATGTGACAATGGCCACTGATAGCCAGAAGAAGATGCAGATTATTACCCAAGGAGTTCTAGGGTACAAAATGAGTAACAGAGCTATTCCAGTTTAAAGTCCCAGATGGAGAATTGCTTGCAAGCGCCTGATAGTATAAAAATTTTACCCTCCCATCATACTCCCTAAGGGAAGCAACATAATTGCTTCTAACTGGAAGTTCTGCTACCAAAAGCTAGTTTTCCCTCATGTCTTCAGAAAGCCCATGCATCATGCCACTTTTAACTAGTGGTTTACATCACATGCACTTCTAATGGTTCTGTGAGAAAATATCGAATTACAACATCAAAACACCAACCGCTTCCAGTGATTATAGCTACAATTAACTCGCTGTATGTATCAAAACTACTAATCAGGCAACGAATGGGGGCACTCCCGAGAGCAAGAGCAGCATTAGGTGCTCAGGCGAACGATGAAAAGCTAGAAGTCAGAACGTCCACGAGAAAGAGAAATGCTCTTTTCCTGAGTTTCTTGTAACTTAAATGCTGAACAGGGTAGAAGCATCAACCTACTGCCATAACTTACAAAAGCTATTCTCAGCAGAACTTAACATTTCCTACACGCAGTCTTCAACAATAACAAAGTGCTAGATATTCCACTCCCAATTATAATAAGCATCAGTGATTTCTGAAACAGCAGGCAAAGCAGATGTTGTACTAACTCCCATGCAATGGTATGTGACAGCCTCCTTGACTGTCCTCTTCCAGCCATTTAATTCAGTTATTGGGGAAAGGGGTGACACCAGTACATCTGCAAGTTCCATGTGTTCCCATAAATCAAGCATTTAGCTTCCCCCCGCCCTGCCCCAGAAAAACATAAATCCAATTGGGAAGACAACAGAATATTGGAATACCGGAAGCACCAGCAGGTGTGATGTAACGCGGCACCAACACCTCCAGAGCAAATGAACTGCCTGACCACACTGAGCATTTGAACACAACTGTGGATTCACATCAGTGCAGGGGAAGTGGGAAATTTAGCCCTATCTGGTTCTAACATATAATCATAGACTGGCCTAGGCTGGAAGGGACCTTAGAGATCATTTAATCCAGCCTCCCTGTCCTGGGCAGGGACGCCTCTCAACTAGATCAGGCCACTCAAGGCTCCATCCAACTTGGCCTTGAACATCTCCAGGGAGGGGGCAGCCACAACATCTCTGGGCAATTTATTCCAGTCTTGCCGCCCTCGTACTGAAGAATTTCTTCCTAAGGTCCAACCTAAATCTATTCTCCTTCAACTTAAACCCATTTCCCCTTGTCCTATCAGTGGATACTCCTGTAAAAAAGTCCCTCCTCAGCCTTCCTGTAGGTTCCCTTCAGGTACTGGAAGGCAGCTATTAGGTCCCCCCAAAGCCTTCTCTTTTCCAGACTGAACAATCCCAGCTCCCTCAGCCTGTCCTTGTAGCAGAGCTGCTCCAGCCCCTGGATCATCCTTGTGGCCTCCTCTGAACACGCTCCAACAGATCCACGTCCCTCTTATGACATGGGAAGATTCATGAGAGTCACCCAAGAGGAAACCCATCAGCTGCAACAAGCCATCAGCAGCTCTGTACAGTGGCACAGATCTGCACAGAGATCATCATCTCTTCCTAAAGCCCAACATCACACACAGGTAACAAAGAAGAAGTAACAGCTTCATTTTTTTTTTTCAGCCATGAGTTTGTGTTGCTATAGGATATCTACAATGCAGGAGTTTATATATCATAATTTAACCAAAAATAACTTGCACAAACCATAGTTCCACTAGTTCTAAAGGTATGGAAGAATCCAAGGTGGACAAAGTCTTCAAGGTATTACATTCAGATTAAAAAGCAATCACAGGTGTAATGGGCCAAACCAAAATGAAATTAGAACAAGAGAAGGAAGTCAACTTCACAACAGCAATAGGCTCACTTCCCACAGCTACCAGTAAGGAACAAAATTTTCAGTCCCGACATTCTTTTTTTTCCTTTCCTCAAAAGCTCTTCAGTCTTCCCCTCTAACACTTTTCTTAGAATGAAAAAAACCCACAAGAAAATATACGTTCTTAATCAGGCAGGAATAAATGTATTTGTGCAATATTGCTGTTGAAGTTAAAGAACAGGGGAATCCACTTTGTCACAGTCACTTTCAATGAATGCTCCAGTTTATGGTAAGTTTCATAAAACCTGCTTAATTCAACATTTATGAAAGTACTGAAGATAGATGAAAGGTATAGAAATAGGAACCTTGCCAATCAATCATCCTGTTAAAAACAAGCACCCAGAATGATAAGAATGAAGATAGGCTTCTCATGTACACATGGGTCTGCTACACAGAATGATTGAATATTCTTGCATTTTTAATCAAAATGTCCTTACCATTGCACTGTCACATCCAAATTATTTTCTTCCACCACTGAATATTAGCACTCTTTTTGCCTTGAGATTAAGTTGCTTGCAATGTTCCCAATGAGAAAAGGAAACATCCTGTGCAAAAAGGTGCTTGACAAAAGATTGACTGAGGCAAAATATTCCTTTTTTTTCTGTAAAAAAATCTTTTAGAAATAAATTATCAGAAATGAACACAGAGGCCCAACTTTCATATAACAACGGAGAACAAAACGTTGTTGTGCCAGATCATAAAATTTGAATCTCAAACTACTTATGCTAAAACAGTTTTGAGGCAGAAACTATCTTTTAATAATGTTTTTTTTATTGCTTTCTCTATAAGAAATATTGGCCAGAAATTATGCTCCCAGGTATAATCGTGCTACAAAGACTATTGGTAATAACCTGAGATCTGTTCAGATGAAACCGTGCTAAAAACACTCAGCTGGGGCAGATTTTGCCTTCTTCCTCCTCGCTGTGAGGTTATTCCTGGGCTAAGAGCCCAACTGTAATGGGGTTGGGAGCCTCAGACTTAACCGCTCTCATCTCAGGGCTCCGATTTATGAACAACTGAGATAAAAGCCTTATTTATTAGCTCTAAATCAAAAACGAACTTTTCCTGTGCTTTCTCTATAAGAAGAACCATGTGAGATCAGCAAAATGTAGCTGACAGGGATTTTCTCCTTTCTTTTATGTTTTGGAAGACACCAAGAAATAGGTTCAAGTTTCTAAAAGAACTAAGCTCTTCTGACTTAGATTTTAACCTATTTCCCCTTCAACGGAATTGTAAAAGTTGCAGTTTGAGACTTAAGTGATAACATATGGTGCAATAAGCACTACTATCAGCTTGATGAGTTATTGCAAGTAACCACTCAGGTTACCAAACTATTACCATGGAGTTGAACAAGCTGGAATTGAATGCAAATTCACTGTAATTTCACAAGGGGGAATATTTATCACAGCGAAGTTTTGATTGATTTTTGCCAGTTAATACCCTGTAAGTGCCACTGTTATCTTTCTATGCTTGGAATATCTAGTTGAAAGATAATGACTCCCTTAAAATTTGGATTGTTCCCATTTGGCTAATAGGACAAGTGCAGTTTGTAAATAGTATGAGACACAGGCAGAGGTTCAGTACTAACACTTCAAATAATCTGCCTTGGATTCTGAAGTGCTTCTTTCTCTTCCGTTTCTCTAGTTCTGCACACAGAGCAGAAAATTAGACCAGTAAACCTAAAATAAAAACAATAGTTTATTTCTAGAGATACATAAGGTCTTTCCTAAATAACTCTACAGAATGGTAACTACATCTATCCAAACAAACCTCTATTGCCTGATTCTTCATGTGGTGCAACAGAAGAGATCAATGCCATTCATTTCAAAAACTTCAAACCTCTGCCTGAAGAGTTTTCACACCGGGATATCCTGTAAGATACATTGAACTGCAACTAATTGAAAAAGAACATATTTTTGTTCCCACCAATTCCAGCATCAAATCCCACTGCACACAGAAAGGGAGAGTCGGGAAGAAAGACGTGCATTCATGGGAATTAAAGAAGGAGAATATTCTTACCATTTCTGGCACTTGAGGAATTTTCCAGAATAACAGAGAAGAGGCTACCTACTCATGAAATCTGTAGCAGTCTCTCCACGTGTTTCAGAAGCTCTTGCCAAGGTAGATGAGGCACTCCATCACCTTCGAGTCAGTTCCTCCTCCGCTGAATTGACAGTACAAAGCAGGTGCACAGAATCACGGAACAAGTAAAGGTTTGCGATGCTGTGTTGGACATTCTTAGACCTAACAGGCTTTGTATTCTGGGTTGGGATTTTCTTCAGGATTGCATCATCTGTAATATTTAGAGCATCTCATTCAGCTGTGGGTTACCTGGTGCCTAGCAGGGTGAGCCCATTTTAGGTTTCTGCCTGATTAGAAGTATGCGTAGAGAAGAGCAGAGAAATCCTGGACATTTAGCTTCACGTAGGAGTTTAAATGGCCCGAAAGCTCTACCTCCTGCTGTAAGTTTGGCCAAAACCACGTCGCAGGTTCAGTGCTAGTTAGAAACAGAGCACATCACCCACTGCAGCCCCACACACACGCGGCTTGGTCACGCATTGCCCATCTCCTTCAGAAACAGGGCTGAAGTCCCCAAACAACTCACCCGGCGTGCCTGCCATGACTGCTGCCCTGCAGATAAGTCACACAGACACTGTGATGCTCGGGAGAGGGACAGGGCCACCGCACGCCAGGAAGAGCTTCATCCCCACCTATCTCAGGGCACTTCATGTGCAGGAGTGCAACACAGCAGGGCTCCAAGTCTTTTAGCAGCAGGGACAACTTTTGGGCTCCTTTTGCTTTAAGCAAGAGGCTACCCATCCTCCTCGCATCCAAAAATACCACAAAATGACATGCTGCTGCTGCAGCTTGCCACATCTTCTGAAAATCATTTCTATTTTATGGGGGGGCTAGAAATAACCAACAAAATAAATCCAGTCTGATTATTCTGAAAAGGACAAAGACAGCAAAGGTGATAGAGGTATAATTGTTAGTCAACCTTACAGCACTCTCCAGTAGAGCTATTTAACATTTGATTCCACTGATAAAGAAAATAATAAACAAAGTTATTATGAAACTGTTCTATCTGTCAGCCAAAAGTCCAGTGAATCATTTATGAATGTGTACCTAGGGCTTCTCTCCCTTCCATTCTCTTTTCCCATCAGAAACTGAAGCCAGTTACTTTTTTTTTAACTGTTGCTTTTAGTTCTTAAATCAACCTGAAAGGAATAAAACACTGCAATGAGCAAAAATACAAAATAAATGTTTGTAGTTCTGTAATTCCTCGAAATGTCAAGGAACAAACATAAAAATGTATGCTCTGTAAGTTTTCAGCTGAACTTGGCATGACAGTCTATCTATTATTTAAAAGCTGTTGAAGCTCAATTCATGAATTATTAAATTCTTGTTACATTTAGTTTCCAAGGGAAAAAAGTATTTCATTCAATATAAGAAATTCAACCTACTCTATAGTATTTTTTTAAAAAAAACAAACATAGGGTTCTGCCCCCACATGTTGCCTGATCTAGTTGAGAGGCATCCCTGCCCATGACAGGGAGGTTGGATTAAATGATCTCTAAGGTCCCTTCCAGCCTAGGCCATTCGATGATTCTATGACTTAAACTCCTGAAGTTACTCTAAAAAATGAAAGAAATTATTAGTTCAAACTTCATAACTAACGTTACTGCCTCATTAAAAGGATGTCCTGTATATTCAATACCCGTCACCAAACCGGTATTTCCACATCCACTACACAAATATCCTGCATGTGAAATAACCTGCGACACAGGAGAAGGGTTGGCAATAGCTGCTCCACGCAGAGCTCCTGACCCTCCAAATTCATCCATGCTGCAGAAGTCAGTCTCTGGATCCTCCAACCCGCTTCCTTCCCACATTTCTCATGACGAATGCTTGCACCAGGCAGGTGCAACAAACAAAACCAAGCTCTCCGTTACACCACTACATCTTGAGCGGACCGATTTTGATTACAAATTGTACTTCAGAGTGCTCAGAAGGTCTCTCAGAGGTCAGCAGCTGCCCATTAGTGAGACTCTTGGCTGTTAGCCTGATAAAATGCAGCGAGTCCTTTGAGTGGAAAAGAATATATCACTCTACTGAGGGGGATTCTCTTCATGATTACCAGGATAATCTCAGAAATCTCTTAATGGCCACTTCAGTGCCAGTTTCAGTGGCCAATTCTGCAGCCGGCAATCGACGGGACGTGAGGGTTGGTCACTGTGCTAGGACCACTCACAAGGAGGGTCACAGTTGTAACACCTGTGTCAGCCCGGGACAGCACACCAGCCTTCACCCACAAGAACCTAATTACACCGTAGTTCAACCAACAGCCTCGCTGCTTTGGACTTGTGAAGCTTCATTGGGACAGCCTTGCTAACAGAAGATAGCTTCTGCTCTAGGATGAGGGCTTAACAACTATAGGGATTCAAAACAAACAGCTAACTGAACTCATCTAATAAGAGAGACACAAAACAAACTCGATGACACTACTTATACAGCGTAATAAAGTTATGTCACTGTACTCTGGAGGTTAGTTATTCAATTGGCTCCTGAAAATCTATGCCAATATTCTTAAAAGGCTCTGACACAGGTGCAGTGGTTACTCCCTATGACATGGATTGCAAAGCCAGCTACGAAAGCCCATGATCCCACAGACAGACAACATAATAAAAGCATATTATTGTGAAGATGCCATAACTATCAACCAAAATTACAGCAACGGATTAGTTTACACAGATAAATATTCCAACACCCATTAGGGTATTTTTCCCCATAAGAAGATAAACTCTGAGTTGGTTTGGTGCGTTTTTCAAAGAAATGGTTTAAACTACCAGCATTTCCAGAACAATCCAAATCAAACATTGCCATTCAACAACAAATCCTTCTACAAAATCAGAGTTTAATGCAAGCCTTGTAAAATATTCCTTCCTTCAGCCACGAGTTAGAAAATCTTCAAAGCACAAAAGGTATTCACACAATGCTCCCAGTCCTGCATCTTGACTGGGAGCAGGGAAGTCACCTTGCACAGTTATCTGCTGGATGAGAGGGCTTAGATCATTCCTAAGGGGCCAAGGTTCTTGTAAATAAGACAACAGCAGAGGAGAGCTAGCTTTCCTTCTTCTCATTCAAGACACAAGGTTTGCAGTCTGTGTATGAACAACACATGTCTTGTAACCAGCTTAATAACAGGCAGACTCCTCCAGGTCCCGAAGGAAACATCTTCCAGCATTTTTAATGCAATCAAAGGAAGAGCAACACATCAAGGTTCCCATGTTACATCATCAAGAAGAGGGTTTCCTTTCTGACTGTTATTCTTTTTATTGTGATACATAACATTACTTTCCAAGAACAACAATTTAGCCTTCTTTGGAAAGAGCATTACTGACCGCAACACATTTTGCCCTGCACCACCAGTTGCCTTCAATACCACTTCTAACATGCTCGCTGCAGTCGGGCTCTGTAAAATGAGCCACTTCTGCTCTGAGGTCTTTGCCAAGATTCTTGGCACAGCCCAATCTTCCAGCTCAGAAGCACATTGAAAAAAAAAAAAAGATAGAAAAATGCCTGCTGAATATAAAGAATCATTGATTAAAGAAATCCAACTTTTCCTCTAAGTTAGGTAAGAGGATGTAGTGGAGAGAGTAGCAGCAATCACATTCTCTCCTTGTTGTTAAACATGCAAAGTCAAGCACCTGGAAGCTGGAAAGGCCAGAATTACAATTACTCTGCACCTTAATTTGCCCCCTTGTGCCTGTGCATAATGACATGGTCCTTAATTACATGAACACAAACTTCAGTTTTAAGATCCTACTTTATTCAGCACACTAGATGGATGAGAAATAATGTCTGTAGGACTACCCTGTATCATAGAAATAGCATATCCTTAAAGGCAACAAGAGGAATGTGAGGGAAACAGAAAGATGGTTTCATGAACAAGTAGTTCAGTACAAGAGAGGTCAGCATCATGGAAATCAACAGAATCATTTGACTTTCAGAAAAAAAAGAAAAAAAAAGAGGGGGGAGGCATTTGAACTTCAAACAAAGTAAAACATTTCAAACCAAATAATTTGAGAGCTGCATTTTTTTGTGCCCTTGGGAAAAACTCCAGAGAAAAGATAGCCAGGCACTGCCATCCCCTTAGGCAGGTCAAATTCATGTCTAATCTCCCAGCAGGCAGCTGCTCCCTGCTCTGCTGGCTCCCAACTTGACATTTGCTTGAACCTCAGCCATCTCAAAGGCACCAGGTGTGAACAGGGCCAGGTATACAAGATTGGCCACTACAAAATCTTTTCCTACTTAAACTCAGATTATCTATTGGGACTTAAAATCTCACAAGACTGTGGCAGACAGTGCACAACACTGTTTTCTCCTTATTGTTCCTTACACAACCACTGCCAAGTCAGGCTTAAAGTATCTGCTAAACCAGGGCCCTGTGGCACTGGGAGGTCTTGTCAATGCATAGTCCTCCCCCAGCTCTAACCACTGCCAAAAGCTGCCTTTGCTTTAGTTTCTCCACTTGAGAAGCAGGTCAGACAAAACACTTGTTGGCTGACATCAGAGAATACTGATTGGAAAGCGGTAAGTAAAATAGCTAACGTTATTTAACCACAACAGGCTGGTTCTCCTATTAGGGCTCCAGTTTACAGGTTGATCTCCATCGCCCTCTGGCATCAGTTTAGGGCTCCTCCAAAGGGGTTGCGCTCTGAAACTTGCTACACTTTAAAACCAGCACAGCATCCATCCACGAGAGAGCGAAATCCATCTCGGCGAAACTGAGAAGATCTGCCCTTACTTTCTTTCAGCTCCAGAATCAGCTGCAGCTTGAGAGTGATTTTTTTTTTCCCCCCTCCCTGGAGGTCTTATAAGAGTCACAAATCCCTGGTTACTTTTGATTTACAACAGAGGCAAGGTCATCCTTATAATGAAAAAAACAAGGTCTATATTTTCAGACACCAAGATACAATTTATCTTAGAGATCAATGACACTTTTACTCTCTATAGAGATGAAGTATCCATTTTGCAGTAAAATTATCAGAGGGGTTTTCTCCTTTACTTTCTTTTTTTTAAAAGGCAGGTGCTGCATCATTTGAAAACCAACTTGTAACAGAACATTTTAGCACTAGCATCCAGTTGTCCCACCTGACTCCCTAAAGTATAATTCACTTGTATTAGTGGCTGGAAGAAAAGGGAATGGTGAAATCAGTGAAACAAGACCTGTTTGGCTAGTGAAAGGTAATTCTAATGGTACCCCCTGAGTCAAGAGGTATTGCTAAGCCCTTTCAATTAAAATAATTGCCCCTTCCCAGCTTTCAGTCCGTGCCCCAATGTACTCACCTCTGCAGATTCACACTAGTCTGCACCAGACTGAAGCAGGAACAGGGAATTATCTTTTTCTAATAGCAATTTTTATATATTTGTTTAAAGTCCTATCTGAAATTCTTCTCAAGCTCAGGAAAATCTCACACCTCACCTTCAGGACCACTTCTAAACACCCAAAAATCATTTCGGGCATTTTAATGTACAAAGACAGGCTACTTGTCACAAGCTTTTGAGTTTATTTAGGAACTTCTTAGTTCTCTATGTTTGCTGGAATAATAACAAAATTATGTAGGTATGTTCCGTAAGATACTCAGAATCATATGGCCATCACAGACATTGTTGGCCCAAATACCACACGCCCATGGTAACTGGGGCTTAGCCTTTGCTACCAAGGTCTACCAGGCAGTTGCACCCTCTAGCATCTCCTGGAGAACTACCAGATACCCACAAGCACCAGTTGACACACTATGTTGTCAAGACCACTGACACAGTTACAACTGTATGAAAAGAGAATTTCTCTGTCATCTTTTCAAACAGCACGGGCTAAGCTAAGCAGGACGTGATAAACAGGTAACATTTGGTAGCGCACATCGTACTTGCACCAGAGAGCTGCATCAGCACAAACTCCGCAGTAGAGGCAGCCTAAATCTTTTAACAGGTAATAATGTGTGTTCCCACGGTGGTTGAGTTACAGCCTATGTCTCCTTTGCCCACTGCATCCCATGGTAAGATAAGTCTATTAAGAGGATTCCTTTTAAAGTCACTCCTTTAAAGCATATGAAATTCTTGATTTTACTGATGGTTGCCCAGGATTAAAACTTTATTCAGATGAATTTCCCTTAAGCTATCTGCTTTCCCAAAGCTACCATCATTATTTTCAGGCAAGGAAGGTATTTTAGAGGTTTTCTAATATTTCAGTTCCATTGGTACCAATTTACCACATATGTTCAATATTTTCACCTTACCTGTACTTCCCAAATGACTATTTGCTTGTTTGCTGATCTTAGGGCTGCTGAAGGCAAAGTAGTTTTTTACACCCATGTGCATCCAGTTCTCCACTGTTTCTGCATACATTTCTAGTCAGTTATGGACAACACCATGCTTGGCAATATTAACATAGACAGGACAACACTTGCTCACAGGGATTGCCTTACTTTGATGATTTCCAGTTAACAAGCATTAAGAGATTAAAGGGAACCTTTTTATTCTCTGGTTAGTCCTGCCAGTTAACCACAATTACTTAAAAAAAACCAAAACAAACCACCTACACCCAAAAAACCCCACAAAACCCCACATAAACCACTAGACTTTTTAGTAACTTTTATGGCCTTGCCCTCAGATATTTTCAACTAGAATTTTCAAAACACCATCTCCAGGAAGCAAGAAAACAATCAATATATTTATGGTATTGTGCCATACTTCTCCTCAGGGCAGTAATTGACCACTTCCATGAACATCAAGTAGACTGAGATAAACCGTTAGTTGCCTCATGGTTTTTTTTCACTGGCATTACATTTCATTCATGTTTGCCCAGATTTGTAGGTTGGTGCCTGGTACGGGCCCTGTGGATGCACTTGTGTGGGCCTTTTTAAGAAGAAAAGATGCTACAGTAACAGGTATGCCCTAAATACCTTGAACCTTCCTGAAGAAGTCGCTGTGCTAATTCATTGTATCACAGGGATTTTCAGTGATATTCTAATACAAAACTATTATCTTTATTTTGATACACATTAAAAATAAACTCTTCTAATAAAATACATGTTTGGGGCCTTGAGTCAGCTCTGCTTTGTACTCTGCGTCCATTTGCAGCTACAAGAGTTTAAAATGAGCACAAAGCACCATCAAAGCCACCTGCTTGTTCTATTTTGCAATCACTTCACAATCAGCCTACAAGGTATTAAATGACTGCGAGAGCACATGATGACGGATAGAGAGGCACAATGAAATCATATATTTGATCCAGCTGTGTCCTGAGCACCATCACTTTTGATCCATAAGCATGTTTGCAAGAGTGAACTCCTCAGCTTTTAGAAATGAGAAATACCAGCGGATTTTCTCTGCCATCATAGATCATCAGAGACATCTGAGGACAGTTGCTGCTCTTGGCTGAAGTATTGCCCAGAATGGAAGCACCAATCTCCCCAGAACACTCCACACCCCAGTAAGACAATTACTGGGGCTGCTCCTCCACCACCAGCAAAATATGTCAAATTTTTCATTTCATGACTTTGGCCAAACCAAGACCCAAAGCAGCAGCTATTTAGTATTCCAATAACACAGCAAGATTTGACTTCTACAGAAATCCTCTGGAATTATTCCAGATTTTGCAAAACAAAATTGCCTTAAAACACAGAAGGCAATGGAGGCAACTGGAGTAAAGGAGTCAAATAATCTAACAGTTTTAATGAGGAAGGATTAGGGAAAAAAAACCTCAAAACTGTATATTCGAAGTAATAAAGGAAAATTTGGGGGTTTTTTTATTACTTTAGCATTTCTCCTGCAGTGGGAACAACTTTGCATGATGAAAATGTGAAACAGAAGTAAGGCTCTGTCTGTCTCCAAATAAATATGACTCACAATCGACCTCAAACTGCCTTGAGCTAAGGATTCGGGAGCCCTGAAGGACAGAGCACTCGGGTGACCAAAGGCTCTGAGACAGCCTCGCTGCTGAGCCAGGTCCTGCTGCCCTTGACCCGAGGTGACCAGCACACCCAGGGATCTCCCTCGTGGCATCCCCAGAAGTGGAAGCAGTTCCAGCACAGTTCCACACACCAGTTCCACTCTCCTCTCCAGAGATTTGCCAGTTCATCCTTCCCTCCTCTCAGCCTGGCACCAAGAGTTGGACCAGACATTGATAAAACCAGTGGGGAGCAGATTACTCTCATCAGATGGATTTAGCGCTCTTACCTGATGGCTCTGCAGTGATTTAACAGCAAATGGAAAAGTGAGGTCTCTTCACTGGGTGTAAACTTTATTAGCTGCCTATGTATCAAGCTGCTAAAAAATTCACTTTAAAATAAATTAATACAGGAGAGACATTATTGCACAGGCTAGCAGAAAAAAGGTGCTTTTCTTTTGTGGGTTTTGGTTTTTTAGACTACAAATAAACCATGCTTCCTTTTCCCTGTTTGACTTCATCAAACCTCCTGTTGTTTACATATTTCATCAGTAGTCACTCACAAGAGGGTCAGCCTGTGAGATACACGATCTAACTGTCAAGCACATGCCAGAGTAAAGCATCCTAGTGTTTCAGTATTCAGGAGCCAGCATCAAATTTATCAGAGGTAGCGGCAGATGGGGGATCATCACAGAAAATATACTTTTTAATTCACAGAATATACGTGCTGATGTAACGCAGCACAGCTGCGTGACTTTTATGAAACTTAGAAAAAGTTTCTGCACAAAATATACTCATTTTTGTTCATGATTCACAGTAACGTTCTTACATGTTGCTACATATTCAAAAGTAATTTCAAAACTTGTACTTTAAAGTACACTGGGTGGAACAGAAGACAGCATCTTGTCCAGGTATCTTTAGTATTTGCTTTTAGATTCAGCCAAGACAAATACTGAAAGCAAAAGCTTGAAGACAGTTTAAAAGAGGAAATAAAAAAAACCCACAACACTATTGGAAGAAGAAAAAAGACCTACAAACAACAAGATAAACCTCAGCAAAACCAAGTACAAGCTGTTTGCTGGTTTAGAATATACAATGCAATCAGGCAGATGGCATTTCACAACTCCTTTAACTCAGTGCTTAGAGCTAAGCCATATGTATTCCTAAAACTCCTAACAGCTGCAGAGAATAGCTGACATTACTATGGCCTTACATTTCCAGGTGCTAGACATTAAAAGCAGAAAGTAGTTATTAAGGTTACTCATTTGTTATGCTGTGAACTCCATATTCCAGAAATACTAGCCTTCGGATGATTACTTACAGTACAACATCTGCTGAAAGAGAGCAGAGAGCAGTCAGTTGGCTGCCTGATCCCGACCTACACCGCAACGCAAAACCATCTGAGCAGTAACACATTCACCAACACAGGCATCGACCAGATCGGGATACCCCGTGCACAAACCAACACTCCCTTCCCCACCTTCTCCTTGCTATAAGGAACTCGGAGATTAATTGGTGTGAAGCTACTTACACAGACCCCGTGGTGCTTGATCCTGAGGGAGCTCTCTCCAGTCTTGTGTGAGCTGGAGAAGTGGACCAGAATTCAACTCCATCTCTGCTCAGCACCGGCTTGGAGCAGCTACTCTGGCACAGAGCTGGTAACCCAGCCCACTTCATATCTTGGGCGGCCAGAGAGGTCGTGGTCCCTTTTTTTTCTTCTTTTTGCATGCTGTGTGTGTTTTATAGACTCCTTAAAGCTTTCAGCAGAAATTTTGGGTTAAATTCTATTGATTCTACCAATGATTCACAGTCTACAGATTAAAAAAAACAACAACAAAAAAACCCTACACCACCTTCTCCCATTGCCTGTATACAACAGGAGCAGTAAAGCTTCTCTAAGAAGAGATTAGAGGTGGCCATAAACAGGCAGCAAAATCCATTAAAACTCATTTTACAAAGTTGCTCCTGAGAGAGGAAAATACCTGCACTGAGACAAGTAAATATATTTCTCAGGTAGCACATCGTACAGGGCAGAGGAGCCCACTATCACTGCTAAATAATCATCTGGGCACAATCTCTGCAATATAGTAACCCAGAAAACAGCTAAAACACTAGGTTGGGAGTATACACAACTAATAAAAGTGGTAGGCCTTCTACATTTTTTTTTTTGTTACTTTTGACAGTCCTAAAGGAAGCAGAAAACCAAGCATGGATAATTTTGTCCAGAAACTCTGTGGCAGGGAACACAGCACCACGGGAACGAGAAAGAGGCTGGCTCCGGAGGCAACCCCAGCACCAAAATCCAACCCCGCTCGCAGGGCACCGCACACGGTGTCACACACTCGTATTGTTCTAGAAACAAGGAATACGAGCTCCTCTGCAACCCAGCTTCTGAGAGCAGCCGTCTTCCTGGCAGACACACAAACTAACAACAGTCGGGTGACAGCCCATGCCAGCAAACACACTGAACTGGGCCCTTCCACTGGGAGAACACCCCTTCAACAGAGACTGACATTGCAACTTGCTTTACTTGCTTTCCTGGAGCACAATCTCATGGTTTGCTTTATACACATCACATTTTAATTGGCTCTTCTGAGTTACTTCTCAGGTTGGAAACAGCTGCCAGCATTTCCTCACACTTTGCGATACACGTACAGTAGTTTTAGGCCTTTGTTCTCTTTTACTTCTTCAAATCCTCATATTGTGTTATGCCAAGAGATCAATAAAAGAGAGAATCAAAGTCATCATTCTGTGCAGTGAAATTTTTCATTTGTCTTTCTATTCCTCATCTTTCACTAATGATGCACAAAGTCTTATCTTTTCCTTCCTTAATCCTTTACCCTTCTCTATCCTTTATACTTTGTGACGTACATAGACTTCTGTGTTACAAACTCTTCAAAGACATCATTACTCTTTACATTTATATGCACTGAAATAATCTTTGTAATCTATGATCAAAGACTTTCTATATCGGGCTGCACTCATTTTCTTTATTTACTCTTCCTAGTCAGCCATTTTTATTTATATTAATCTTTGCTACAATGTTGTGCTTTCTAAGCCATCAAATCAGAAAGTCAAGGCAATTTTAAGTCCTATTAGTCAACATATCGGCGATTTGGCTATGGGGCAACGTGCCACTACGCAGAAAGGCAAAGGTTAGTCAATAGGAGAACCCTGATTTTTCCCTGCTAGTATAACTAATTGCCACTCAAGCTCAGTTAACAGTAGGCAATATTGGCCCTAATTCCTAAGAATTACAGTAAAGCATTTCCTTCCTGAACTCAAGGATTTATCAGTTTGCCAATGCGCATGTTGCTCAATTAACATGTGCAACAGGTAATAGTTCCCTCTCTCTTAAAAGCAGGTAAATCTAAGCTGAAGCAAACCTTTTCTGCTGAAACAGTGTCTGCCAATGAAGATAGTTTTCAAAGTCTTTGATGGCCAGTCCTAACTTGCAAGTCTTCACCCAGTAGTCAGTTTGTCCCATGAACCTACCCCACTAACATCTCCTAACAAATAGATCTCAAAGTACCACCTTTATTTGGCCTTCCTTCCCTACCACCTTGAATACCTGGGGAGAGCACCTCCTACATGCTCACAAAATTCAAGTTCCTCTCAGCAACTCCTCTGTCAGAAAAAGTAATGTTTAGGACGCTGAGATTTCATCATCACACCCAGGACTGGACTGTTTTTTCTTTTCCTTTCCTAAATCCATGCTTTCTCTTATCTGTAGAGTAGCATCCTTATGTAGCACTTGGAATTGCTGAATCTCAGATCATAAATTAATGAATTAAATTAACCCAAATAATCAAGTAACAAGAGACTTGTAAAATTTTAGATTTGCTACACAGAGAAAAGTCTCCACTATCTTTCACACTTAACCAACTTTGCAGGAATGTTTTCCTCACCCCAAATATTTTACAAACTTTGTGTTCCTTTACCTAGAGGCATTAAGCAGTACCTACAAGACAGGCACAAACATAAGAAAAAAAAAAAAAAAAAGAGGTGGCCATATAGATTTGAAGCAGCAAAGGTACTGGCCTTAAGGAAAACAGACACCAGCCAATGTCCTCAAATCACTGCCCTCATCATTTCGAGCTCTCCCCAGAACCCAGTAGGCTGAACAAAGTGATGGCACCAGCCCCATCCACTTACAGGGATGTGAGCTCTATAGTACATTCATTAAAACACAAACATGCATCCTAACACCACAACAAATAACAATATTTATTCCCTTCGTCTGCTCCCAGTGCAGCATCATGTGAATTATGGCACCATTCTGAGGAAGGACCAGATTTTTATTTGATAGTTTTTCATTTTCAGTGGTAATCTGAATGAAAGTGAAGCACAAATTAACACTTGGTCTAATAAAGTATGTGCATGATCACCATTGCTCCACAGCTAGACAATGAGGTCCAAGGAGTGCAGAACATCTGTTTACAGTAGTTTTAGCCAGTAATATATTAAATCCCCTTTGTAGCTTTAATCCATACACACTTTTTTACTTTTTAATATTTATGTTCTTCTGTCATCTACTTCTGAGCAGTTCCACTCTTTTCTTTATTTCCTTAGCCTTCCATTTCACAAAGCTGAAATTTCCACTTACCCACGACTGCCTCAACATTCTTGAATTAACCTTGGATGCTGAACTTTGTCATAACTGCTTTCTGAACCCAACTTTTCATTTGGAAATGTGCATCTGTGCTCTGAAATATTTTTCAGCCCTTCAAGGTTATGTTATCTAGCCATTTGATTTCAGGGTGAAGGTTACCGTAGTACTTAGATGCCTTCTCCATCAATATGCCTGGTTTCAATAGAGGCTTTGGCAAGTTTTTTTGGTTGGTTTTGGGAACTTTTTGTCGGTAGGTTGTTTGACCGAAATACAGTTTTACAGGTAAACAGCCCCATAACAAATGTACCAAAATAAATTATGATTTCATAAATAAGGTGAAACTGCTAAGTAAATATTATTAATTTGCATTTTACAACTATTTTTACAAGCTCATATAAAAAGAGCACATATTTAATGAGTGTCAGGAATGCATTATTAAACTCAGCAACATCAGAATGAAGTATGGCTAAAGAAAGAACAGGAACATCAATCACAATATGTATCCATATGCTCTCAACCCAAAAATATGAACTACAGAACTAGACGACCATATTCAAAACACTGTGAAATACAGGTCTTTTGAAGATTTTTTTTCTATCACTAACTGGAGGGTTGAACAGCTGCTAATTTTAGCAGCATTTGTTCTACTTGTTTACAATTCCGTTGGTTTTAACGCAATTCCACGCCTTCAGGAAGAGCCCAGCAGTGAATATTAGCTCTGCACTGTCCTGCTCTATCAGGCACCTGAACCTGCCCCTGTCGTGCCAGTGGAACGGTATTTCACCACTGAAGACCAGCAAAGAGGAGTTGTAGTGCTTATTTACACTCTGCTATAATGGAAGTCATTGGATAGAAAATGTAGCAAGACGCCTTGATAAATTTAACAACTACGAGTTGTAAGCGTGGAGATTTTATTGGTGCTCCCTACCTGCAACCCTGCGAACGTTTTGTAAATAGGAACACATTAAGTCTGGCAACACGTCTTTGAAGCACAGCTCCTGCTGCAGAGGGTCAGGACCTTGTGGAGACACCACCGAGCTGCTTCCCGACGGAGAGGAGGGAACGCTGATCAATTTTGAGTTGCTGCTGTGAGTCAGCGCCTCCTATCAAAATCACTCCCAGGATCAATATCCCTGGATGTAACCCTCATGCTCGTTCAGCAACTTAAGGAAAAAAAGAATGACAACATATACGTGGGTCAAAAATCTTCTCTGCCTAACGTAATGCTATGGATGATCACAAGATCATCCACTTGAGTAAGGCAAAACATTAACAACCTCTATTAATAATAATAGCAGCTTTAAAGCTGTAGCATAACACAAAAGCCATTTCATGTCCTCAAGTGCATTAAAACACAATAGTAAATAACTCTTGCAGAGGGGTTGGAAGCATATACTCTAGGATTAGAGTGCTGAGAGGGCTAATTACAAAGTGGAGCGCAACACTATTTAAAACACCAGTCTTTGGAGTTAACAGCCCACAAGCCAAATCACGCCCTTGGCCAAGCAAGTTAGCTGCAGTGGAAGCACTTTACAGGCTTTTTATGGCAAAAAGTTAGCTCCAAAGAAAGACAAATTCAAGCAGTCGTCACTGATGTTGAGCCAAAAAAGCTTTCTGGCTTCAGCATTCTTCTCTGCAAGGTCTGAGGTGACCACAGGACCTTTATTATTGCTCATAGTTCATTTTATTTGAATCATGCATGAATACAGTCCAAGAAGCTAATTAAAGACATAAACCTCCTCTTGGACTGGAATAAGGGTTGTCATTTTTTCCTTTCCTGTAGGAGGATAATTTTTTACAGCTTGAAGTGAAGTTACATATTTTCACAAGACAATGCAGAATGAAAAAGGGAAACAAAGAAATACATGCTTTACCAAAAGCCAATAAAAAGGAGACAGATTAGCTTTCAATCACGCTAGAACAGGTCAAAGCAGTAAATCTAACTTTGCCGAGCTGTAAAGGAAAGATCCATCTTTGTCTCTGAGGTTTAAATAAAAGTTTGACAAGAAAGTTAATAATATGAAAGAGAAAGGAGGATTTATAAAAAAATCTTTTCACAGAAGTAAAGAATTGAAACAAGCCACAGACCTCAGAAATTATTGTAGCTCCACTTGAACATGGAAAAAAAAACCTGCTGAATTTAGCACAGTATGCAGAAAGTCACGGAATGCCAACACTTCAGAAAGCCAGCTTGCATAAAATGAAGCAATTTTGGAAGATTCACTGTTACAAAAATTAGCCAAAAATTTTACTGACTTCAGCGCCTTCATGCCTGTGCACACATTCAAAGCAAGGGCAATAAACGTAAATGTAAGACTTGGAGCCCAATCTCTCCCCACAAGCTGGCTCTCCTTTGCCTGCTTCAGAGCACGCAAACTGCCACATGCTCTTCTGTGACCCACCAAATCGAAGCCCCCTCTCCCTCCTTCACAGTAAGCAGGATTTGCCAAGAAAGATCAAGTCATGCTCAAAATTGAAAACCTTTTCTAGGAGAACCCCCAGCACGCATCCCGAAGAGTAAAGTTTCTGAAAAAATAACCATGAGTGAGCTAATAAAGTAAATTTCCTTCAGCTGTAACTCATGATCGTTTCCTTCTGCAAGTGTAGTACAGAAAGGTCTACCTCTGGCCCATTTCCATTTAAAAAAACCTTTCGAAAAGGTATTCACCTTAAGCCCAAACTGTTCAACATACTTTGCAAGACAAAAATATACAGAGGTATATATTAGGAGATCATTTAATCCATCTTACACACTCTGGAGTTAAGTGGACTGTTCCTAGAAGGAATTATTCTCCCTGGACAGCCTGGTGGAGGCTTTTAAGTTGGGAAAACTACCCATTTCTTAGCACCAGCTAGTTTTCAGCTAGCAAATTTGCTGCTAATTCAGTAAGTTCAAGACATGATCACGAGCTGCCTATTTCTTCCTTTCCCTCTAGCACATCACAATTTTCTCCACTTCTGTGCTAAAGGTCTGGAGTTTGTTACTGTGCCCACACAGGGCTTCTGGTGAGCCTTACCAGGTGAGAGCCAGCGGTTTTGTGGAGCCTTCTGGACTGGTTTTAAGGGATCAAATGGTCTCCTTCAATCCCTCATTTTTACCTACATCTTATATTGCCATTTCTGTCTCTGCATACCCTAATTTTCTAGCAAGATGAAGAATACATGCAATTCTCAGATGCGAGTGTCTAGCAAATCGCTCCAGCTTCTGCTATTGCAGCTTTATTCTCCCACCTTGATTAACTGAGTCTTATTTCCTCAAAGCTGCTTAGTGCAATATCCGATTCCCCAGAATCCTAAATTGTTGCTCAGAAGTGAGTGCAGATTATGTGGCCTGTCTGCTTATCAGCTTTGGAACGCTAAGGTGATGACTACCTCCCATTTCTATGTTTTCTCTTAGCCAAGACTGTAATTTCAAATATTATCTGATTATATTCCTTCCCTGATGAGTTCAAAAGAAACAAAAGGCAGTAACTAAGATGCAGGCTTTAATTGCAGAGGGGAAAAAAGGCTCTGCAGAAGTTTCAAACAGCAAAATCAGCAACAAATGTCATTTGCTCTGAATTAAGTTGTCATACTGTAGAGTGTGTGCAAATGAGGAGGAGTATATTCCACACCAAGAACGGGTTTGCACGCTGGCCATAAGATCTGGAACTTTAGTTACAAAGGACTGAAAAAACACACACACACTCACAAATAGCAATTGTGACTGAAACACTGGGCATTCACAGAAGAGCAAACAGGTAAAAGGAGTAGGAAATGTCAGTTTAAAAAGGTCAAAGACTGAAGCTGTTTGGGTCCAAATCACTGGGGAAAAATACTAAGACTGGATATTGCTAAAGCCTGCTTCAGAATCCCAATTTCATATAAAAGCAAAAATTCATTTCCAAACTAATATTTAGTATTAGGTTTAATTTTATCCGGGACTTCTGCTTCTATGAAACATTAATCTCCAAGTCAGAGGAAAGAATATTATAAGTAATAGAACTTGTTTACTTATAGCTTGATAGCAAACGTACTTCAAACACTGTGATTGAATCAGAAGTGGGTGATGGATACTGGTTTAGACACTTAAGAGAGATTCTAGATCAAGAGAGATACAGATTGACCAGAGAGAATAACAGGAGTGCAATAAAGCTGATCAGAGGTTTGCACAGCTTGACATGAAGGAAGATTAAAAGCATTAATGGCTGTTTATCCCAAAGAGAAGACAATTCATGGGGGGGAACCTCGAAGTCTTTACATACATAGAGCAGAATATATCTATTTTTTCCATACCTGTGACAGGTAAGACAAGTTACTCAGTTTTCTTGACTAATTATAAGAAGAAAGATTCAGGGTAAACCTCAAGAAAAACCTTTCAAATGGCAGGGCTGAGGAGTCAGAATAGATTAGCTGAGCATCTCTCTACCACTGGAGATCTTCCAGAACACATTGAATAAATATCTGTCAGGATTAATATATAGTTGATCCTGCCTTGGGGCTGATGGATGCGATACATGACCTCTCTAACATCCTTCCAGATTATTTTACCATGATTCTGTTACGCTGTTGCTCACAAAATCAGGAACTGGATTTAATAACTGAAAGCACTGTTTCCAAGAATTTTTAGGAATTGCTGACTGGTACCAAATAAATTTCATTTTCAGCTACCACATCGCTAACACACAGAAGTTGGAGTAATTTCCTTTATTTAGGTTGGAAGCCAGTTCCAAAAGGTGGTAATTAAGTGCAGTGCAGTTGTGCTAAGGAGCATTTCAGCAAGGATGTACCTGTTAAAAGCATCCTTGAAGTGCTGACATCTTTAAATCTCTTATGGTTGTCCACTTGAAAGATTTAACTTTTGCAGAAGTGATAAACATTTAACTAACATGGCTTGATACCCAGCCTGGGAGATATCAGGGAAATAAAGAGTTTAAATGCCATTTTGGAGAATTTAAATGCAAATTCTCCTCCAAGTCACTTGCTGGCAAGGTTCCCAAATCGTTCTTGCTTAATATAGAATCATAGAATATCTCAAGCTGAAACGAACCCGTAAGGATCAATTAACTTACTGGCTGAGTAAGTTAAATCTCACCTTAACGCAGTCAGAGGGCTCCCATGAACCAGATTACTGAAAAAATAGAAACTTTGGCCTTTCTGAGATCTAGTTCATAGCGATAGGAAGATTTAATATGTTTTAAATAAAGATTATCTCCGCTTGTAGGAGTCATTTGTCCAAGAAAAGTATCGCAGAAAATGCTGGCAAGGACTTTAGAGAATCTATCCTCCTAATGATTCTTGTCCTGTGCCTGTACTGACCACCTGTGCTTCTGCACATCTGCAATCTGAACTCTCTTAATAAATCTTTCAGGCACCTGGAAGGGATGGGGTTTAGAGTTTCCTAAATCAGTGGCCTCTCTGACTCTTAATATATTCCACTTTGGATACCTTCAAAATGATTGAGTTCTGTTTGTTAACTGGGGCTAAAATTGACATACGTCACGACAGCCTATGGGAGCACTTCAGCTACAGCTACATCAAAGCAGTCCTCCTGCCCCAGGGGCGTGCAGGGCACCCCGCGAGATCGCTGCATCTTGTGTAGATGCGGTTACCCCTCCACTACCTCAAGCAAAAATCTAATAGAGCCGAGCTGTCTACAGGCTTTCAAAGCTCATGATTGAAGACCAGAAGATGAAAAGCTGCCTGCGTCATGCCCCGCACGCTCCTGCTGAGGGTTAGGATTAGGTCCCGTCCCTGAGCCCCTGAAGTGAGCTCCTTTCACTTGGCATCGCTCCATTTCTCAGTGAACCTATTCGCGACTCAATCTGTTTTGATCACATAGCCCATTCGTCTAGATCCCATGCAAATTAAATTACAGGCTCAGCTTTCATCAAAGCAATACTTGTTTGTGCTGCAAGATGAGTATTTTGATCTCATCAGAGCCCAAGCCCTGAATCTCTGACGCCACTTTGCCACTGGTGTTGCTCACCTGCTCACAGCTAACTCCTGAAGCAACTCCTGACCATCAGAGATGACGACTGTTCAACTTTCTCTGTCTTATTAGTCTTTGAATCATGTGAAAAAGAGTGAATGGGAGATCCTCTATGTCTTGGGAGTTTTTGGACACACTTCTTTGGGAAAAGAGATTCAGAGATGCGCACAGAGTGCCAGGCTGGGTAGCCAGCGAGCAAGAACAACAGTGAGAGACTGTAACCCAGTAGAGATCTGCAAACAAGCAGTGCCTTTCCATCACCTCTGCAAAAGACTCTTCTGGAAACCCTAAATTTGAAAGTACATTTCCAGAAGAAAACAAGCCTAAAACCTATACCCTTCCCTGACACAGTAAGGAGCAAAAAGTGGATTTGTCAAAAACAAACAAAAAACCCAAAGGCAACAACAACCATCAAGCCAAAATCAAAGCCACACACACAAAAATAGAACAAATAAAGAGAAAATTTCATATATTGGGGATGCTCACACTAGGACTCCACACCTACGTCATTTACTCTCCCTCATGTTAGGGAGGCATAACTGCCATGAATTAATTGAAAAAAACCCTAGCTCTTCACAATTATTTGGTCTTTGTATTAATGAATTCTTCTTCTCCCCCAGTCAAGGCAAGTATTACTAAACAAGGTGTCAGAAGTTTTTACGAGAACTAGCTGAAGTGACAATGGCAAAAGTTCACGCTAAAAGCTCAGTTATACCTCCTTATGAAAAAACACATGACAAAAGCCATTAGCCAATGTTGTACGGTGACATTAATAGTCATAGAACAAAATCCCTCTTCCAAATCCCAGTTTTATGCCTTAGTTTACCCATCATTCCCCAACAGAAGGGAACAGCCCCTAAGCTGCTTTCCAGAGCAACCTGTTGACTGACAGCAGGTGGAGGATGAGGCAGTGCTGGGTAGCAGCTTCATGACTTCACCTCACTGCTGCAGGTTTCATCTCCGTTACAAATCCCTTTCAGGACGGGAACGAATGAGGTTTTTACCTCCACTAGTTCACTTAGCCCGCTAAGCTATCACACTTTGTATTTTCCATCCTTTCTCTCCAAGGGGGCAGGTGGGAAAGTCAAGAAGAGTCAACACATTAAAGCATCCAATTATTTTAGAAGCATAATGCAAACTCGCTGATCCAAAGTTGTTTCGGTTTGAGTTTTTCCTAGTTAGGATTTTCAGAGTAACACAGCACTGTATTATGTAGTTCATGGACAGAAACAGTGCTTTTGAAGCTACTCTAGCTGATCAGTTAAACATGCATTTATTTATTTAAGAGATGTATTATTAATTAGGCAACAGAACAGAGCAGCTTCCCTGGAATTATTCCAGTCTGCGACTGAAAACCATATGCAGGGTGCCATCCAGAAAAAAACCCCTCAGCAACTCAAGGGGAGGATCTCGCACAACAAGCTCCAGGGCTCGCCTTTCAAAAAAGTGCATTAGCAAACAACCTCTTCTCTTTCCCAGCTTATGCTGGGCACAGTGGAGTAACTCAGGGGATAGATTAGGGATAGGCAACTGTCTGCTTAGCCTCAACAAGCTAAAAGCGGCACGAGAACTGCCCAAGAAAATTCTCTCTCTGTCTCTCCTTCACATCCAAAACACGTATTTCTCTTGACAGACAGGGTCTGCACTGAAGGTGCCAGAAGAATGAGCAAGTCCCACTCAGCATCGCCATGCTAGTTCAACACCAGAGTAACATTGACATAGCAAGCCCAATCCGAGATGCTGAAAAGACAAGGAACAACTGACATGAATCTAATGAGTTCATTATAAATTGCTCACACCCACCTTGTAGGCCCATCTCTGGTCCTGCTGGCCAAGCGCACACACGCCCTGCAGAGCTGGAAATCAGAAGTGCTCAGCTTGGTAGAGGCAGGAGGTATTTAAAGATGTTTTTCTCACTCGCAGAGCCAAAGACAGTCTCCAGTGCAAATTCAAACAATCCGTGCACCATCCTGGCTTGTCCTTGCTGGCATCGCAACAAGACAGAAGCAGAGGTAACCCAGTCTGGACCTGTAAATGGATGAGGGGGAGGACAATCAGCACTGCAGCCAACAAAGAAGTCCTTCATCCTTCTTTACAGTGTTATATTAGACTGATGTTCATACTTAAACACGTGTAAAATTGAACATTCACTTTTTGCACAAGTCTGAATGAGAAGGCCAGTTTCAGTTAATGAACCGTGAGTCATAGATCGCTTGACAGAGCACAAAGCAGAAGTCTGTTAGAAAAATTGCCTCTTGCCTGCTTGCACAAGCCGGCTGGCAGGCCAGATTCAGCTCAGAAGCTGTAAGAGTGCAACTCAGACAACGCCCCTACAGCCCCACCTCAGGGTATCTCCATGCAGCTGTTACCCACGGTACTGTAACAAGTAGTCATCAATAACATTTATTTTGAAGAGTGCCCTCTGCTTGTCGGAGATTTGCAAAGCATCATGTAGTTGTGCTGTCAGAGACCACAAGCCCAATGTACTAGGTTGAATATCAGCTATTCTTACTGACAATCTTTTTAATTCCTGCCATTTCCAGAAAGAATAGTCAAAAATCCCCTGAAAACTCTCACATCCAGCAAAGGCCGTTGCCAGCTGAACCACTGTATGAGCAATCTGCTTCCCTGCAGGGAAATCGGGGGGCCCATCTATTCACTGTGCCTCCTAGCTACTGTAGGGCAAACAACTGAAAGAGTTTTCAGCATCAGAGAACCCAGTCCCTCACAAAGTGCTGGGAAAACAGCTGCAGGGGACACAGATTTGTTCAGCACCTTCTTGGAGAAAGGCAGTGCAGCAGAACAGCATCTGCCCTCCAGCCTGTCTGACGTGACCTTGTGCAACTGCTCTCATATTCATGCACTAAAAAAAAAAAATATCACATTCTTCATACTGACCTCCTGCGTAACACAGAGCAGACTGGACTTCCCATAATTAATCTTGGAATTAGAGCTGAGCTTTCAGAAACATATCTGATCTCCACCTGGACATTGCAAGCCGTGGAGAATCCAAAGCTCCCCTTGCTTCTTTCTCTGCAGATTTGTTTGATATTTTTTGGCATTCAGCCATTGGGCCCTGTACTAGCGAGACTAAGAAGCCTTCTGTTACCAAAATTTTATCATTTTTCTGGGCCGAGTTTAATTCTCCTGAACTTCAGCAGCTCTGCCTCGTTACGCAGTTTATGAAGAGTCAGTCCAAGCCCCTCCAAGGACCAAGTGAGTTCACCTAAAGTCTCAGGTGTCTGAATTTGGGGACGGTACTGGCCAAATTATCTCTTGGGCTTCTCTACAGAGGTGAGTTCTTAAACACCATCTACTGGCATTTTACTGAATAAGTTTACCCATCATATCAGCCACCTGTGATGCAGAGCAGGGTGTGCTCCAGATAAGTATTTCCATGCACAAGCTTCAAACTTGTGTTTCCAGCTGACTGACCCACACAGAACCCAGACACACAGATGTGCTCCACAAACGCACTCAGATGTCACATCTCTTTTTGACGGGTGTTGGAAGTAATTCAGTACAGTTGCATCAATGCAACTTTAAAGCAAGAGGACCTCAGGCTAAACAGAAGGGGAAAAAAAATAAAGTATACACAAGCTGACATGGCTCTTGTGTTGGACTGGTCTTTTTTTTTCTTGCTTTTCTCCTCTTGCTTTTCACTTTTCCCTTCCATAGGGACTCAGGCATTAGGCTGAGTGTTGAACTGTCGGTTCAGCTTTTCAGCCTTAAGAGATGAATTTCCCTCATGACTGGAGTCATGCCCGCACTAACCTTTTGCAATTGTGTATGTGTATTTAATCATATGCAGCTACACTGAAACTGATTGTTAAAAGGCTGAGTAAATATAACTACACCCTCGTTATCTTGTTTAAAGGTAGAAAGATTAATTTGAATTCTAACTGGAAATACTAACTCAATGAATAAGCCTGAAATGTAGCAGTTTTCAATTACACTAAGAAATTGGTCTTTTGAATTTCCATATTATGCAAGGCAAAGGAAGTTCACTTTAATCTATGCGTGGGGATATATTTGCCATTTTCCCAGTGCTGTATGTCAGTGGGTAATAACCAAGTGAAAAAAAAAATGTAATGTTGGCTGTTGGTGCCCTCCAGGGGCCAGGCTGGGTATAGCTTTCAGGCAAAACACGTCATTTTCGAGCATTCAAGCAAATACAATAAATATTGCATATTATTACCCTGCTTTGAGTGCCATTATTCACGCTACCTTCAGCGGACAGTTTCCCTCTGCAGTCCGATAGATAAGGGGATGCTTGATCAAACCGGAGCAGTGCAGGGGAGGTGTGTATTTGCACTTGACTACTTCCACTCTCCCTGTCTAGATTCCGGACAGAACTAGGTTTATATTTGACCACATCGTGCATCTGTCCGTCCTCTTCCACTAGCACGGAAGTGTTTGTGGGGATTCCAGTAAACGTGAAAGTCAAGAAGAGCTGGCAAATGTACTGCCTGCTGACGGCATCCATGAAAATAGCCATAGAGAAATGAAAGCAACTAAACTTGGTTCTGAATCACCAACTCGGTCCTTGCACCCACTACGGACTGAGCCATGGGATGAAATATCCAAGAAAACTCAATCCTGTAACTCCCATCCATGGCATGAGTTACTATTTGTGTTCATTTCAGGCTGCAGGCTTGCTCCAGCTTTACATCAAGTGACTGACGCCCTCCGCAGGTTTTACACCCCGTGGAACAAGACAGAAAGCCTCCTTTTGCCCTCACGGATTGCAGCTTAGTTCTTTGATGTAAGGACTGCTAACTCTCATTTTCCTTTGCCACTCCGTAACACGGTTGCTATAAAACTAGACATCAGAGAGAGAGTAAGAAGAAAAATAATAATAATCTTTTAAAATCAAGACTGAGAATACAGGAACAGTCCACACAAGCCCAAAAGACAAACTGTGCATAGTACACATAACATGTCTTCAGTAGAGAGCTCTCTGATCTAGGATTTTTCTGGAATTAGTGGAACTCTTCACTGTCTCCCAGCACACAGGACCCAGTAATCGTAGACAGCGTGGACAACAGGTGTATTATCAGAGCACAGTTATGTTAGAATTTCTCCTCCTTATCATTCTCACACATTACAAAAGCATGCTGCCAAAATACGGTTTGCATTATTGCCCAACCTCACCTGCAAGAGTAGGTACACTTGATAGGTACTTTCTTCAGCAAAATTAAAACTCAAAGTTTTTGGTATACCAGAAGTATCCCTATCATAATAAAAACCACATCTCTCTTCTTACTCTCACAGAATAAATCACCTAATAGGAGTTGTAGTTGTAGAGTGCTCCTCTTTCATCAAAGTGGGTATGGCACAACTGCTTTGTTTCAAGGGTTGAATTTTCAGTACCTGCTCATGGTTTTCAATCCTCTATGAATAAATATTTAATTTAAGAGATTAAGTTTTCTCACAGGCATTATTAGGCTGAACTGCACTGGATTCTGTCAGCGCCCAAGGAGCACTGCAGGCTCAGCTCTGAGCCCTCTGCCTTCTTCTCCTGAAGTCCAACATGAAGCTGCAGGCCCAGACACTGCTGACCTAATACACCGATGTGATATTTGGAGATGGTGAGACTTCAAGAGCTAAAGCTGCTGAAAAATGCCAGGTGCACAAATCAGCTTCTGACTAGAACTGCTGAAAGAGTTACCTTCTTCCTCCCTTCCCTGCACAAAGCTCTCTGGTTACATCAAAAATTGAGACTTTAAAGACAAGAAGAATCCAAAAAGCCTTTGACGTAATTAACGTCAGATAATTGTTCAGAGTCTTCTTTCACCTGCCCATTTTATAAGCGGAAATTGAGTCTGGGCAGCTACTGCAGATCAGCTTTACGCAATTATGATTTATGACGAACTACAAATTTCGGCAGCACTCCGCAAGCTACAGCAGAACGACTCTAAATGGAAGACCCATAGCAACGACGACATAACATCAATTCCTGGTACTTAACATGCCCACAAGCTAGAACGTTACACTCCTGGTTTGCTGCTGCGTTTGACCACATAGCTCATGGATGAAAAATTACTTCAGAAATCAGGATGGCAGGTAATTAGCAACATATGCTGTCCTCCATTGCTTTGTTTTGTTCTCCTTAAATCATTTCCCACCCATGCTCTCTCTCACTGTTTTCAAGGTTTATTTGTAGGCAGCTTCGAACTTGAAAAGCAGCTTGGCTTCTGGCAACGCTACCACATCGTTTTCACAATGTGACACGTTTGGGGTTCCAACTGAGCGTAGTCCTAAACAGCTAAAAATTTGACAGCGAGCAGTCAGGAATCTGACGGCTCCACTGAGCTGTGTACCAGCTCACCCTTTGCAGAAATACAGCTTTTTACCTCCCAGACAGACTGTAAGACATCAACCTCTTAATAAGCGAGGAACATCAGTTAATACATCGAGCATCAGGGTTCTGGCCCATGGGGCACCTCCAACCTAGAGCTGCATGTCCTGCTTCCCGTGAAAGCAAAAAAAAAAATAAAACTAAATAAACTACATAGATCCTGCCTCATCTGAGCCATTTTCACTTAAATTTAGTCAAGACTGATTAACATGGAGATTCTGGAAAAAAAAAATAAACAAACTCTGTTTTATTTCATGCTTTCCACTTGCTGAAAGAAAAAGGAGGATGTTCATACCAATGACCTGCAGATCAGGTCGAGGGGCAGCTCAGCTCTGCCAGCACCCAACACTCTTCAGAAATGCACCCCCTCACCAGCACCTGCAGATGGCATGGTCCTCTTGCAGATTTCTAATCTCTGCTCTATAATCACTTCACGTGGGTAAAAAAAACCAAACTGAAAAAACCCAAACAAACAAAAAAACCCCAAAACAAAACAAAAAACCAAACAACTTTCTAGATGAAAAGAGGCTTCAAAGATTACGTACTGATTTATGATTTATTTTGCTCAAAACCATCAATTTAAACAATCGCTTTATTTTCCAGAAGCTGCGCTGGATTAGATTTGGAAAATATCGACCAGAAAAGATTAATGCTGGAGAGCACAAAAGGAGTTAAAGGAGATTGACAATGAAATACACACCCAGCAGCACGCTCCCAGCTGCCGAATATGAGAACTCATGGGAAGAACTACTCACATTGATCGCAAGGGGAGCAAACACCTTCAAACAATGAAGCGGCGCATCTTTGGAATTGAAGTTCACTGGTATTTTTAGCTAGATGCATTTCACTGTGAAGTTTTTGAGTGTGACTAATCTTCTACCTCGTATCAAGGTATTTTACCTCCACTGCCAGGGTTTCAAGCAACCTCGTATCAAGGTATTTTACCTCCACTGCACTTCAAGCAAGGCAGGTGGCACTCACATGCCACCCCCTCCAGGCAGAAGAAATTGAAAATTAGTATTTCAGTCGGCTCAAATAGCATGTGCTCAGCTTGAAACACCTTTGAAGTGATGTATCCACCTGCGAGAACCAGAACTTGTATCACATTTTTCCGCAGGCACTGATGACTTCAGGGAAGCCAGCCCAGCATGCTGACGGAACTACGGACTCTGTCACCCGAAGCCATTCACCTTGCCCTTAACTTCAGACACGCTGACATCACACGTGGCAGATTTTTGTGCCGACTTACCCAGGTTTGCTTGAGGGCATGATCAGAGAACGCACTCTAGTGCGCTATTCCCCGAGACAGGCACTGCTTCATAGGCTTCCCCACAAACCTGTTACAGAGCTCCTGGGGAGACCTCTCCCACGTGGATTCTTACACTTGGTTCAGCTGCTGAACTGCCTCAAAACGGGTAAGAAATTTTGAGGCCTAGCCACTAAAATTAACGGCTTTGTAGCAAGCCTGCATATCGATACCTTGGCCCCAGAAATTAGTGATTTACAGCACGTGACAACATTTCAATAGCCTTAACTGCTTTTGAAAACAAAACTACAGCTGATCAGGTTGGTCTTGTTTCCCTTAAATACATTAAAAAGTCATTACATTAAGAACTCATTACATCAACATAGTTCTTAAAGGGACAGCAGTAGACAACACTGAAGAGATTTCAAGATGCTGATATTCTGTCCTTCAGTCACGTCTGCAACAGCCCAATTCTTTCATTCAACAGATAGAAACATTAAACTTCTAGTTTCAAAGCTTCTTGCTGCCCTTCACTAGCACAGAGTCTTGCTGAGGTTGGGAAGAAAATCGGCATATTTTCTCCCCTGGGCCTAAAGTTTAAAGCAGACAACATTTCAGAAATACTAATTTGCATGAGACATTTTAAGCGCAGTATAGGAGTTTCCCAGAGTTTTCCTTCTCATGCTTCTAGCTTCATTAATCAACTCTGCCCTGTCCAAACATATTATAGGTAGACGTCTGTAGCCACTGTTGTCTAAGGTATAATCATACTTCAGAGATGAGTATTTACAACCCCACGGCTCCTCTTTAACAGGGACACAATGAACCAAACTGCCTGGCAGTTGCACAACACTGCCACTAACTCCTCCCACACCGGGAGGCTTCTTGCTCTAAAAAAGGGAGCAAAGCAAGAGAGAAGCAGCACACAAACTGGGATGAGTAAGCACCTTGAAGTGCAAGGAAAAGGACACCTAGAAAACAACATGTTTCAGGTGGAAGGGGTCTGGAGGAAAAGCCACAGCTTGCACAGGATCTACCAGGCAGCCAGTCTAGCTTAAGTCATTGTGAGTTCCCTGACACAGGCCAGCAATAAAGTAAGGAGGAAGGCTCCTCTTTACCTTTACCAAGCTTTCTGTGACTCCTTACTATGTTACCTATCATGCTTTTGAGACCCTGCAGTCAAACTGCTGTGGTCACACCGTCTGCATCGCTCCCTGCTGCTCTGGACAAGAACATGGTTCTCACACCAAAGAGCTGTACAACAGAAGTTTTCTGTCACAGAGCCGCAGGGAGGAAATAACAGA
This sequence comes from Apaloderma vittatum, assembly GCF_000703405.1. Taxonomy (NCBI): domain Eukaryota; kingdom Metazoa; phylum Chordata; class Aves; order Trogoniformes; family Trogonidae; genus Apaloderma; species Apaloderma vittatum. The sequence continues at coordinate 15,205 of NW_009727954.1, read as the reverse complement.
CTAACAGCAACAATCCTGAGAAGCTTTTAAGACCAGCAATATCTGACCCAGAATAACAGTTGTCACTGCCACGTCCTCACAGAGCAGAGCACCCGTGACAGCATCTCACAGCAAAACACAAGTCAGAAATCCACTCCTAAACTCCACGCTCCTCCAGAGCCGGACATCCACAATGTGTCACCCAGGTTAGCTGCTCCCACCTGGGGAGCCACTAGCAGCCAGCGCTGCCCTCCGCCAGCCTCCCTCTCTGCCACACCTGAGCTCTCAGCATCCAGACAATCCTCGTCACTGATTAGGCTGAAAACAGGCACGACCGTCTCCTCGTGCTGTACGCAGAGCAGAGCCAAGGGGCAAAATCCTTGCAGCATGTCAGTTTGAAAAGGTTTCCTGCTACCTTATTTCCTTCTTGTTTACACCTCCCATGTTTGCATTGACATTGGCCACCAGAAATAGCAGCAGAGTGTTTTTCTGGTTATAACACCCTTTGTTATAAACATTTACTCTCTAAAAGTGACAGAATAGCTTGTGTGGTCATGCTAAAGCATGTAAAAATTGCTAAATGCAGCCAAACACTTCTTCAGATCTGGATAGAAGTATCCTTCCAATTCCAAGACACTTGCATGCTCTAATCTCTGCATGCCCACAGCTCTTGCTCCTCAGCCCAGAATAGAGAAGCAGAAGCAGTTTTTGCACTGCTCACTCTCCTTTGAGAGACAGCAAATGTGAGACCTTCCTCTCCGTGCTGCTCATGGTCTCCAGACGAGCCAGCTGTGAGCACCCCTGAGCACTGCAGTAGAACAGAACCCCTTTAGCAGTACTAAGTTTAAAACTATCTTAAATAAATCCCTCCTTCTTTTGGGCCAGTTGTTTCCACTTATATCAGCATCCACCTGGGTAGTATAAAGTACTACCATAAAGCTGAAAATTATGTTGTTACAAAGATTAGATATTGAATGTTTTCTGATTGTATTTAGGGCTTAAATATTCCAGTTCTGCAAGGAAAGAAAATTATTCCTATTTTCCGCAGAAAAAAACCAGGAGCTTCCATTGAACAGAAAAAGTTTTCCCCCAAAAAAGTTATTTCCCCTCCTCGCTTCCACTGAACAGCAAAGTTTTTTCCTCCTTGTCCTAAGACCAAGAACAGCCAGTTTTCAGGCCTGTACCAGTAGGAGATTCTTAACTCTAAATGCAGAAATTTCTCCTTTAAATATCTCAGAAAGAGAGGAAAGAGCTCCTATTATTACAACTCCTAGGCCTGAAAGGCCCTCAGATACCAATCTCTGGATTTATTCAGTTACTCTGCACTGAGAGAGCAATTTCAGAGTACTTGTAGAGAGCGGTATTTAAACATTAATTTGGAAGTTTCTCTCTTGCTCTGAGATCTGCAAGAATATATTCCACGTGACTAGAATCAAAGCTAGGCTTCCAGAAAAGCTAATACTTGAAGCCCTTTAAGGACTTTTTACTCTTAAAACAAAGACACTGATCATCCTCACACCAATGTCTACGTGCCGTCCCGAGGTGCGGTACCCAAAGCATGCAAAAGCCTTGTGCTCACCCAGCCACGCCAAAGACAGCAGCATCCAGGAAAAAGAAATAAAAAACACTGCTGTGTCAGAGACAGAAATAAGTATCAAACTTTCCCAGCACTCTCCAGGAGGAGACAGCCCCAGGCAGTGCTGGGTGGGGGCCAGGCCAGCTTATCATCATCTCCATCATCTGCAGCTGGGGGCGATCAGCTCATTGCCTGTGCCCACCTGGGGCGCTGAGCCCAGGCCAGGCAGAGCTGAGGATGCAGCTTCCCTCGCTTCTGCCTTTGGGGAGCGACTCGAGGAAACCCCAGGAGCTCGGCACAGGCACGAAGCGGTACTTGAACATACACAACAACATAAAGGTTTAAGAAGTTTGTCGCTGGTGACGACTTGCTTGCATGGATTTGCAAAGTATGAGCGTTGACTTAGACGGGTAAACACACCAAAACTCGGTTAGTGCTACTGATGTCATTTAAACAGCACAACAAAACGCTCAGCTGGAACTCAAATTCAGCAGCACAGCTCAATGCATGCCACTATTTTGGAAGCAAAAACCTCCAAATACTTGTTCTGCCTCATGGTACAGCAGTTTCCCATTCTTGTTGCTCCCACCCACTATTCCCATTTTCAGTTGCTGCAGCAGAAATCATTTGCAAGGCAGGCTGTGATGCTGATCAGTCATTTCTAAGAATTATTCTGGAATCCTGGCATTCTCTGTCTCCTCTACAGGACAGAAGGCATCTCACGAATATTCTTTAGTCCCTCTTAAACAATTTTCTTTAAATCCTTCCAGATTTCCTTCAGTAAGTAGGAGACTCCAATGTGCGTGGAAAACGTAAGAATCTGCTAAAATCAAACTTTTTTAGCACTGCTAGTTTGACACAATGTATAAAGTATACAGTGTAATTCACATCAGATGGAAATTGTGCTTTAAAAAAAATGTATTACTCAAGTGGCACTGAGTCCTTCCTTTACATTTCCCAATCTGCTTTTCCGTCACCTATAGATAATAGTTCATTTGTGAGAAACACAAGTACAATAACACTGTATACAGCATTAATTATTAAAGTTATGTAATCTGCAGACAATATCAGCATGAGTGAGGTCAGTTCTTATCTGAATATTAAATGAAGTCGTAAGAAGACACACTTTTGTTGAGGACTGTTGGAAGTACTGTGACCAGTGCAAATTGGTTTTATGCTGGCGCCCAGTTCTTGACCTAAATGAAGGTCCCAGGTGGTACCTGAAATGCTTTTCCCTTCCTCAAGTTATACAATCAATCAGAACAGAGATGCTGAAAGCAGCGCACTGAAACCATCCAGCCACATTTGCTAACAGGCTGCTTTCTACCTTTCAGCAAGGGAATGCTCTTACGTTCCTTAATCCGCCTGCAAATCGACGACGACTTCAACTTGCTTTCAGCACCAAGATCTGTGTGCCCGGGCTGCGCTACCTGACGAGCCAGCCACCCGCACATGATTGATCAGCACCCTACCTCGGGTGTGTCAGAACCACGGTAATATGACAAATTCTCTTCGCCACGCTTCAGCCTTTGCTGGTTGTTAACACAGAACAGGTGTAAAGCAGAGGAATAAAAAATACCAGCCGTCATGGCAGATATTGGAGAAGAGGACCGTGAACAAAGGGCTAACAGAAAGGGTCCCTAGGGACCACCAGCCTTCAGCAGAAAAGTCTCTGAACCGTCCTTCCCTGTCTCCAGCAGACAGTCAATCACAGGATAATTCCCTTCAATTGTTTCACATTAAACTGTTAGTTACACCTAGAGCTGTGTTTCATTAGTCTTTAACGAGTTACAAGAACAAACTTTGGATACCTGCCTGGGTATCCTGCCAGGAGAAACTTTGGTACCTGCCAAAGTGAAAAAACTGCCATTTCTGCCTTCATTTTTTAGGGTCCTGATTAGCTTTTGAAAACTTGGTCTGCAGATAAACCAACCAAAATCAGAGCTTTGTTTCAGGCTACATACCACCGATCCAGTTTATACCATCTAGGCAGGCTAGTAAGACAGAGAAAGCATTGTGTGTCCACTCGAGCTGGCAACCAAAACTCAAGAGCTTTGTCTGACTCTCTCTGCTGCGACCAGCACATGTTGCCAAGGTACCTTTTGCTGGCAGTCAGCTCTGGGATTTCTGATGCCCTCTCAATTAGCAGAATCTGAAAATTATAACCACTTCTCCCACAAATCCTGTTCTGTGTATTAAATTGAATTAAAGTCCACCAAGGCTGACAGGAGCCGTTCCTTCAACAAGTTTGGGAACAAATGCCCTGTGAGTTCTCTGAAAGCTACACTTGATCCTCCCTTCGGTTTTCCTTTTTCATGCCTGATCCATGACCTATGCTCTGTTCTGGGTAGGAGAGCTTATCTGCAGCCACATCTTTCCCGTTTTGGCTCTCAGGCCTTTGTATAAAATGTTTTCAAATACACTCCACATGTTTTTAGATATACTGAACTTGAATTTCATTTTATGGAACCCAAGCAACTGTGTTTGGGAATTTCTTTTTCCTTAGATCTATCCATTAGATATTTTTTAAAAAATAATATACCAGCCACGTACTTATTGTACATTTTTGATTTTTGTACATTTTCTGATGTGGCCTCACTTCAAGATTTGATATTTTGCTGAAAAGTTTCAGCAGTAATTAGTCAAAACACAATGACGTTTTGGTTTTCAGTTTAATCCATACCAGAGCATAGACCAAAGCAGTTTCCTTCCAGTGAACACAGACTTTCTAATTACGCTCACTAATCAGAGGAGTCATAAGAGCTTTTTTCAGTGGAGGAGTGCCCCTCCGAGTTCATGCTCCAGCCTAATGAACATGATTTGATGCTCTTTCATACAAAGTGACAGTTTCCACATCAGCAGCTGGGTGCAAGGCAGGGCTCCTGCGAGAAGCCTTGGCTCCGGTTTACAGTCCTCACCGACTCTCCCGCGCTGCATTTAGACTCCTCTCGTTCCCCTAGAATCAGCTTTGATGCTCTCCCAACAGTTTCTGCTTTAATCTTTTGCTGCTTTTGAAAAATATGCTGACTAGAACCAATTGAATTAAATCACCTGGAGCCAGGCAACACTCTTCCCTGTGGTTATGGCACAAAATAGGGAGACCAGAAACTGAGATCAGTGCCGTAGGGCTGCATCTCAAATCTCGTAGCCAAAGAAAAAGTATGATATTGAACCCTACCCTTAACTGGTTTTGACTTAACTCTGGGTCCGGAGCCGTTGCAGCCCTCCTAGTGCAGAAAGAGACTGCACCTCCAGTCGCTTGCTCCTCGTGCCCCTCCAAACTGAAATATAAATTTGTCTCTAGGGGACAATTGTTCTTAATGGACCAGACCTTTACCACTAAGCACTTTTATATCCAAAGTGTGTCATACGTTTAAAGTTTCCAACAGCAAATTCAGTCTCCGATATTGCTCCAGAAACAACTGATGAATGCATAGGCAGTAAGTGGGTTCGTACGGGCACGTCCAGAGGTGTGCTGGAACATCTGCTACTTAAAACATCAACCACAGCACTGTTTTGTATAAAGGGATCTATACGGACAAGGACAAATACTTTTGACTACAACTTCCTGCCAAAAAACATCTTTCCCAACAAGTAAGAAATGAAGGAGAGAGAAACCCCGTTTAAAACACAGTATAACACGCAGGGCAGAGAAGCAAGCAAAAGCATTGCCATTCCCAGGCAAGTACCTCAGACTTGCTCTCTGACTCGATACCATTATCATAGAAGGCCTCTAAGTTTCAAAATCCCTGCAGCTGCAACCTGACGCCTAACCACAGGAAATACTGTTCCTGTAACGTTGTTCATATTTTCCCGTTTTACAAATACTGCATCTGTACTGGACATACGCCAATACTCCAGACCCAACTGCAGCGATCCACACAAAACCCAGAGCAGGACAAATTTCCAGGAACAGGGACACCAGCCCAGCGTCCGCTCACTGTGTTCCTCACGTTGGGGGAAGATCAGCAGGACCCTGCAGTGCCGGCATCTTGTCACTCAGGGATGGTGAAGCTTGCAAATGCCCTGACAAGACACTTTCCCAGATGCTCTGTGCTACTGGAATGATGCCCCGGCCAAGTCTGTAACACAAGGCAGCACGAACCATGACAATGGCAAGACAAGGCCTTGTGAGACAGTGAGCTCACTCGTTTAGCTAACAGCTATACAAATCAAGAGTAATTCTGTAACAGAACTTCTCTCCACTCTACATCTAGACACAAATGGTAACTACCTTCCTTTAAAAATAAGCAGGACTGACATGGCTTGCACCCCCCAGTTGCAGCAAGTTTACCCACACCAACGTTGTCCAGGAAGCATCCTTAAGATAAGGAAGTCTGTAAATATGGATAATGAGGTGGGCTGAAGTCCATGTCTTTCAGAAAGATTGAAAGTAGGAAAAGGATGAATCTGGAATTCTGGCTCTATAATATAATCACCCATCTGAAAAACAGGGCACATATATACATATATATATTTCTTAACCATTTACAAGTGTAAGGGCTAGCTCAGCTCTCACTGAAGCCAAGAATTACCCTAAGGCGACTAAAACACAATATATGGATGAGGTGTTGCAGCGGCAAAGCTCCTTGAGGGCATGGCAGGGACTGGAAAGTTCTGCTAGACAAACTTTCACTGTGCAGTGCAATTCCTGATGCCCTTTATATCAGAGAGAGCATGTTCTGCTGGCTCCAATCAGCTGGCAGGATAAATACTTGTTACCAGAAAAGCACTAGGTAACATCCCAGTCCCAGGATTTTATTCACCGAGCTCACCATTTGGCTGCTCAAACTATTCCAGCATCTCTGGGTATCATTGTCATAACATTATGTAACCATTAAAAACTTGGGAATGCAACACACAAGGTAAGTGCTGCCTCCATATGAGGAGACAAGCCTTAAAGTACCAATTTTAAGCGGATGTGATTCATGAATTACAGGTCATAAGCATGTCTTTTAACCCTAATACTGACCCAAGTGGCTCCCTTCATGTACTTAATGTTGCTATATAATATCAGCAGCTGCTTAATAGTTAAATGCTTCAGATTATTTCACAAATCTCAATTTTTATGCTTTTACGGTATGCCTCACAAAACTGATTTACCTCAAAAAAACAGAAGAATGAGGGAAATGTCCCTGAAATGTTAAAAAATGAAAAAAAAAAAAGAAGAAAAAAAGAAAATCCATAACTTGAAATCCTGCTCCTTACTCACCTACAATATTTTTATGGACTTTTCATACTTGCCCTAAAATTAAATCTCCTGCAACTTATATACAGCTTTTAATAACAAAAAAGCGCATATGTTGTATTTGTTCTACTAGACAACATTTGTTGCAGATCATTCAGAACTTGACCCCCTCTAAGAAAATAAAGTTCTAGGCATAGTCCCAGCGATGCTCATGCAAGATTTACTCCAGTCTTTAAGATGAGTACCACAGGGTTCTTCACAGATGCAAGTGTTGATTGTAGTGGCACTTTGCCATATATGTCTTTGAAGATGAAGCATGATAGCAGATGTAAAGAATTCATTCATAAAATTCTAGGGGGGTTATTAAAATTCAAATGCTAATTTTTGTTTGATTTGACTTTCAGAGGAGCTGAGATGTGGGAGGAATTCTGAAGGTTTCCAGTTGCTTTTCCTTTTTCTGCAAAGGAAGAACTTTTTGTAAAACACAAATAATCAGTAAAAACTTTCTTTAATGGAAAAAAAACTATTTTTCTTCAAAAGGCATGCCAATAGAGAAGTTTTGTTCAAGCCAAATAAGTTCATTTTAGATGCCACTGCAACGGTTTTGGATTTTTATGTACCCTGACTACCTCAGTTATTTGCTAATGCAAGCGTAACAAATTATCTGCTATCATCTAGCCGAAGCTATTAGGCTGCAGTTAATAATTTACTGCTCGGCTCATCTTTATTCTGAACATGCAAATTATTAATTGATTACAGGTTTTCTGTAGTCATCTGTGCAAATGACTGCTCTTGCCGTTCATTACTGCCTCCTTTTCCACCTGCCTGTCAATCAGCTGCTCTCGGTGATGCCAAAATAACATTTCAGCCTCGCGCTGTCTGTGGAGTGATGGAGCTCCAACGAAAAGCCCAAGCGGAGGAGCCCGCGCAAGAGCTGTGCAGCCTCTAAGGTGTGCGACGCTCACGTTTGGGATGGACGGTGTTCACTGGGGCTTTGGCACTTTTGGAAGACGCTATGAAAAGCTCTCAACACAACACACCACGCGGGACAAAGAGAGGCCGTAAGCAAGAAATCAGAAACTAGAACAAATCTCACACGCTTTGCACATCTGCTCTTGTATTTGCAGGTACCTCAGGTTAAAAGGATGGTTGGATCTGTGGAGATCCAGGATTAATATACACGGCGCTTTTGACATACGCTCGGCACTAAGCCACATCTTTGCTCTTGAGACCCAACTCCTGCTGACTCAAGGGTATTTTGGCAGCCTCACACAGGCAACGCGGGGCCGTGCCTTACAAAGCACAGCTATAGTATCCACTTGTTACGTGAATCTGGAGCGCTTTATTCACAAAATCCCATACATCAAGTATTTCCACGCACAGAAGGCATAGGTGCCACTTGGCTGGCCAGCCTGTCAGTTCTCTACAGCGAGTATTTTCTGTTCTTCCATCCCGTGTGGCAAATAAGGCAAAGCTTTGTATAAAAAAGGACCACTGAAATGTCTCAATGGTTTAAGTTTACAAGTTCCCTTAAAATAGATTTCTCTGTATGGAAAAAAACTTCTATCACTGATGGAGGAAAAAAAAAGAAGAAAAATAAAATACTGGCAAAATACAGTGCCACCCTGAAGATTTGGAAAGAAATGGAGTAATAACAGGCGCCTCCTCTGGCAGGGTATACAATGAGTCCAGATGAGCTCCAAGAGGTAGGTCTAGAACAGCTTTGTCCATTTTTCCACCAGGCACTGAGAACTGGTTACTAATAGTTTCCTCCTATCTCTTAAAACAACAGTTGCTCAGGTCGTGGTAAAAAAGCCAGGGTATCTGGCTGTATTTATTCTATTACAAGCTATAGTTTTAATTTTCAAAGAAATCATGTGATGGCTTTATCTCTAGCTTTAAAAAGACGCACCTCCAGGTCCCTGCTCTTGGAGTGACTGCGTAAGAGGAGGTGAAACAGGAAAAGCCTGGCTAATTTCAGAGCTCTGCCAACACAACGGCACCAACACATCCCAGCCTAGAGCTCTCGCAGGCTCGGCAGCAAAGATCATTTATAAAAGTACTTACTGCAACAGGATGAAGACGTGGGAAATGCACAGCATCTGCATTCTGTTCTAAAATGGCAAATCAGTCCACCCAAAAGAATGACAAGAGATCAGAAAATCTGTTTAAGATAATTTTTTTTCACTATGACACATTACATCTTACATATTTTTCCTTCCACACTGAAGACCGGAAAACACAATTTTCTCTTGTTGAGTCTCATATAATAACTTCAACCCAGAAACAGAGGCTTTGGGAAAACACAAGGCTCGGATACTCAAAAAATATTTGAATGACTAATTCCCCTTGGCTTCAATGTGCGTGAAATGTCTAAATATTTTGGAGACCTGGGGGCCAAATGTGAGACTTGCCAAAAATATGTACCCTTTTGCAAAAACGTCTGTAAGTTACTGTTCTTCCCAGCTATGGGTAGTACTTGCTTCAGCTCTCGAACCTCCGTCTAATGCAGCAATGTGTTATTGTTTCTTTTCAGAGTGCTCTTCACTTCTGCCAAGCACAGAAAAGGTTGTTCTTTATGCTGGCTGCCTCCTGGTCTTCTGCAGCTCTAAATCTTTTCCATCCCACCTCCC
>NW_009727954.1:0-5798 GCF_000703405.1 Apaloderma vittatum | reverse complement strand
AGAAGTCATGGAGAAAGAGATGCTCACATCTGTGCCGAGTCACATCTGTAGCCAGCCCTCCCATATTCAATTCTCTGATTTGGCTGTAGGGAAGAAGCAGGTCTTGATTGCACAGAGCTTTGAAGTTTAGTGGTGATTGGAACATGTGCTGAAAGACAGTGTCACTACCACATTTATATGAAAAGTTGATTATCTATTGAAAGGAAGTCTGTTTATGTGTTTACTTCAATTTCTGTTAATATACAGGGAAAGGAGAGGGAAATTAGCATATGAAAATGCCAGATGTGACTAATAGCTATCCAAGTAAGAGAGGGCTGGGCTCAGATCAAAGGGGTCTGCTAATTTGGAATAAGTTTGACATTGTCTTTTCTGTCTTAGAGTTACTTCAGGCCTTCACGGTAAAAAGATTTATTGGGAATGAGAAAAACACATCTGAGCTTCTAATTTTACAGACTTAACATTCACATGATGATACTGTTTCTTCTACACAGTTGCAGGATAGCACCAAAAGAACAACATAAATTCTCTCTGGTACCTTTCAGTCCACGTTCAAAGACGTGAAGTATTTGGCACAGAAGATTTATGCGCCAAGGTGATACTCTAACAAATTATGTCAAGACATCTGAAAGTCATCATTTCTGTGCACATGCATGCATTTTAAAAGAAAATCTACAAGAAGATCAAAAACAAGATTAAACCACATCTGCTTGGGTTTAAACTACATTGTCTGCAGAGTTCAAAGTTGTTTCCTTTCGTCTAAAAAAACTTACCCAGCTGTTTTTTATCTTAAATTACTACCACTATCAAAGAAGTGTTTTCACTGGCCAACCAATGTTATTTCTAGAAGTTGAGCTAGTTAGGAATGGAGCTAAGTAAGAAAATATGCTTTATTCATCAAAGGTCTGCCCTCTGTGACTGGACTTGGCACACCGAGAAAATTAATAGAGAGGTTTCATCAGGTTCTAATGGGAGCAGCAGATCTACTGTATGTCATCGTGCCATAAATTAGGTCCTCAATCTTTTTACACAAGTAATTGACTACAACTGACACCAATAAGGAAAACACAGGACAGATTTAAGAGGCACAAATTATATCAGAAATAAATAAACGCAGCGCAAATTCAAGACGTGGGAAAGAGAAATGTTTGGAAAACTGTCATCTGTCAGTAAACATCCTGCAGAAGTGCAGGTGTTGTGCAGTAGTGTTGGAATGGCTGGGCTTGTTCTGCTACCACTGACAAATGTACACATGTGGATGTATATACATGCACACACAGACACACACACGGCCATGAACTCCTGATGTTCAATGTTAAACAAAAAGAATAATAGGTGGTACAAAACTGCTTCCATCGTAATGGCAATGGTTTGTGTTACAATATGAAATAAATATGAAGTTAAACTAAAAGCATATGACGTGACAGTGGCATGCCGAGCAATGGATTTCACTTTTCTCTGTGCTGTCTGCCCTTCTCAATGGCTTCGAGTCGCGCCTGAATGTTGGTTTTCACACCCCAGAGCCCTGGGTTCACTCTGGAGGGAACCAGCTGAAGTCTCTCAGGAGCTGGGCTCCATCCTAACTCCTAGAAGCAAAGTTCCCTACATCCTACGGCTAGTCTGGATTCACAAGCCAAGCAGCAAAACCCTTATCTTGGCCAAGCTGTTCTCAGAACTGCGCTCTCTCCCGCTCCCAAAACACAGCATGGGAAGGGAACGGGTGTGCATCAGCCTTTTGACCAGAAGCCCAGGGTGGGAGAAACTGCAAAAGCTTGGGTCATTCAAGCAGGGAGAAGGGTGGAGACTTCCGGGTTCAGCTCTGGATTTTGGTACCTCCCCTGAAGTCTCCTTTGCTTTGGAGATCCGGCCCTACTCTTTCTGAAGTCAGGAATATAACTTGCTTTTATTATGCAGCCAAAAGCAAAATTGAGCAGTTGTGCACTTTACAGCTGGTCTACTAATGTCACAATCTTTTCAATATGTTCATTATTCAGTTGTTCACAGATTCATACATTTGATAGCTCTCAATCTGCAGATCATTCATATCATGGCCTAACAGCTGGCATTTCATGCCATAACACCATAACTATGTACCCTTAATGTATAGAACATATGGGGCTAACTTTGCTTACCAACTGAGGACATATTGTGTGCTCCACAGTCAAATGTAATTTTATACATTTTCAATTTACATTTAACATTGTGTGGGATAAACCAATAAACCATTTGGCCTGGCAAAAAGAACAATACCAGCTAATTTATGTAACTAATCAGAAGCACATCATTTTTGCTGTGTTTGTTTTCACTGCAATCCTGAACTTGGAAATATTTTGGGTGGCCCTTGTTCTAAATTTCTTCTCCTTCTCCTTCCAAAATCTAGTGTTTCAGAGTAACTTCTATTTGTCTTACCAGTTCCACACAAACAGGAAAAAAACAGTGATTTTGTTGATCTGTTGAATATGTCTAGAGACCACTCGTAGGAGTCTGGCTCTCTGCATACAGCTCAGGAGGAAAAATTATAACTAGATTCTCCATGGGGAGAAAGTTCAAGAATGGGAATAAATCAAGGTGAAGAACAATAAGAAAATATGCTGTCAAATTATTCAAACAACTTCTGGCACACAGCACGAAAAATAGCCCCAGTGCCCCCATCATTATTTAATGCAATTCTCTTTTTCCAGGTCATGGTAATACACGTTCGAACCACCATCTGAAAATTAAATACAAAGCTGGCCAGAAACAGAATCTGTCCTCCAGTGGGGATGTGTTCAATAATGCCCAAGTGCCTTAGAAATTAAGTCAAACTTTCAAAACCCCAAAGCAACATTTAGGCCCAATTTCAGTGCTGAAGTCCCATGCCTTTAAAAATCCTCTTGCTTCCGGCTTAGGCCAGCAAGTGCATTCAGCTGTAGTTACACAAACTTCTTCCCTGTTTATAGAACCGTGTTCCTCCACAGCAGATCTTCCAATGAGCAACAGCAACACAATCATTTCAAAAATACGCTGTCATTGCCCATCACTGATGGGCAGAGCTCTCTGCAGGAGGTGAGCTGAGGACAGAGAGCGAGCAGCAGTATCCTGGCTCTGCCCGCTGCATGTAACAACTCCCTTCAGTGCTGTTTCAGGGTATTGCTTTCCCCCTTCCCAGACCAACATACCCTTCATAATTTCAAAGATGGATAGAAGCGGATTGGGGGTTTTGAGGTTTTTGGATGAATAACAGCAGTAAGGGCCATCCAAGTGATTTGAATTTCAAATCCATGGAGGAGCTGGAGGACAGCCCTTGGCGGCTGGTTGGTGGTAACTGCCTGTGCAGCAAATATTGTGGTGTATTCACTTCCTAACTGCATCTTACTCAGTAGTAGACAAGTCTTATTTACCAAAACAGATCACAGCAATCTGCACTTTCACTGCAGTCCTTGGAAATTTCAGTGTGAAAAGACAAATCTTTTGCTTAGAAAAAATCGTGCATAAATACTGTGTAAATATGGAATAAGTATTTATAAGGATTGTCTGTATCCGAGTCTCACACACATGCTTAGAGACGTAAAACTTCTAGGAGATTTGCACAGCAGTGATGCTGTGAGAAAGAGACACCCACACTGTGTATCCCTTGTGATATGACTGAATCTCTACAGCCAAAAGCAACAGACCCCTCCAGATGTGGACAGTCTTTCTGAGATCATTGTCTAGTGGGTAGAGATGAATGTGGTCCCTTGTGCTTGGGCAATTCATGTCAGATACATCACCAGTCAGCTTTAGATAAGCATTTAGTCTTCTCAGTCTTCCTAACTCTCCCACAAAGTCATTGAGTGCCTATTTTCAAGCTTCAGAATACCAGAAAATATGAAAAATTAAACCCCACCAAGATTATAGTGTTGACATCACATTGGCTTTGCTAATATTGCTTCGTATTATGCAAACTTCGAAGGCTATAGTTATGGGAAGGCATTGCAGCCTTCCTTTCCAGGGTGGTGACAAATGAAGCTGAGCCCTTTTCAAACCATGAGGATGAACCATCTGTTGGCACACCGAGGAGCCAGCTGTTCAACTTCATGCTCAAGTATAGATGTCAAATATCTCCAGGAGGAGGTGCAATATGTAACGGCTTTGCTTTGCTAGCTGCAGAGCTCTGCACTGCCTTCCTCCATGGCACTGCCTGGCCTTACACAAGCAGCTTTAATAACACAGAGCTCTGGAAAGAAAACCAAAATCCTTTCATTTAACCATGCCAAAACACAGTAAATATTTCAAAAGAACTCAATGATATAAAAGCAAACATGAGAGGCAAAATCCTGCTGTACTGAAAACTATTTTAGAGATGTTTTGTGTACAGAGAGACCCTTTTACATATTGTCAGACCTCCAGAATGTTCTTATTAGTCCTACTACTGCAAGATCTGGACAAGTGTTTTGACCTACTGTACAAAGACATGAAGACACGACCCAGCCCAAGGTGGTTTGCAATTAAAACAAGACAAGAGATAAATAATCTAAGGATACACATAAGGCAGCGGGGCCTTCAAGGCAGCCCTGATCATCCAGCCAAGCTGTGCCTCCGTATTGTCTGTAGATTTCTGATGTCTATCAACCAGCCACAGGGAGTTTTATGGAAGGTTTGAAGGAATGTACGCATTGTGTGAATCTGCAAGAGAAGCTCCTCCCGTAAGCATGAAGAAAAAAATGCAAATGTAAATCTAATGGGCATGGGATGGAGATGGGCATCATGGGCCATCCACATTTGGGAGTCAGCTTCTCAGGGATGACAGTGAAATGACCAGTGGACAGGCTAGAACAGGCCTCAGTAGCACCTTGCAAGCAAAGCCAAGGTGGTTATAGGTGATACGACAGAAGAAAGGGCATCAGTGAAGGGACGTCGATGGAAGGACATGACAGACAGTGATGCACGTACCGGAGGGTCAGAAAAATGTAAACCAAATGCAATATTATGAAAACCAACTGCTGAGGGTGCTGTTTGATAACAAAGTTATAAATTAATAAATAGCTCACTTCATCTGAAAATTTAGAGTCCTGCTGTCACTCGTATGGTTTTTTTCCTCCCCACATCCAGCCAGTGTGGACAGACCATGGCTGATCATCAAGAACAGTGGAAAAGACTGAACCAATCCATCGTGTAATCAGGCCCCGTCTGAAGCTGACCCAGAGCGGGAAGGTTAGGGCAGGAATTAAGGAGCGGTCTGAATGGAAGAGGACTCTTCTCAGGAAGAAAGGGAGCATCATCATTTGAGTTACAGCAAGGAGAAGGCTGGGAAGGTAGCAGAGCAACACAAAGATAACCACTCCACCCTCTTCCCTGTTTCACACATTGTTCTCATCTTGCTTGTAGCCTTGAGGACTAATTAACACTGCACTAGCTCTGCTCAGCCCAGAAGCCTCATGTTAATAGAAGATATCAAATGAATGGCTGTTCTTCAAATGGAAACGAGATGTTGTAGTGGCTTGAGTTTTCATTGTGTGGGTGTAATGAAAATAGGCTTATTTTCTTTCTTATGCACCAGGAAACATATGGAAGCGGGATTATATTTGTCCCAGCCTGCCAGTATTTTAAATTTATAGAACCCAAATCCTTTGGGGAATGTCATAAATTTACATACGCTCTCAAGTGCTAATGCTTGCATAGGGATCTTGAGATTAGTGGATCCATGTGCAAGAGCACATATGTACAATCACGTCGTTAGAGGCCTTGCACATATGGAAGCCAACGCGGGTTAACGCTCCTCATGTCAGCGTTATTCACGCCAGCACCAGACCAGAAGCTCCTATATAAATATATATATATTT
>NW_009727953.1:0-12309 GCF_000703405.1 Apaloderma vittatum | reverse complement strand
GAGCCTTTCCACATACCAGTCCCAGGCAGTAGCTATACACTTCAGGTGTTATCACTGCTAGTAGCAGGCACTATCTGCAAAAACATGCTGCTGACTTCAGAAAGTGTAGCCTTTTAGAAAGTAAAAATCACTAAAGAGGACTGGGTTTTTAGCTAAACCCAGGACACACATAAACTAAAGAAAGAAAATCTTGGGAAAATTAAAAACCCTAAAAAAGTAAGCTATTGTAGAAACTTTTTTTTCTTGTTATAGAAATATGTATAAATAAGATGCACAGTCTGCACATAGGCCGTACAAGTAGATGTGGGAGCATATACTGTCTCTTTTCCTTGGAAATGTTTTCTATAACATGTAGAGAGTTTTCAACCATCAAAGTGGAACATTCTAGTTAGATTTTTATCAATATGCTTCAGCACCATAGCTTCTTCACTGAGACTGTATATTTTAGGAAATTGAGAAAAGGCATTAAAGTTAATTGGCATTTTATGGGGGCAATAAAACTAACATTGAAGAGGGTGAGTTTGGGACGCAATTGTCCTTCTTCATCATTTTCTCACTGGAAAATAAAACCTTTCTGACTTTTAACATAGTATTGGTCTCAAAGCAATTTAACAGCACTGAAAATTATCTGCCGTGAATAACTAGATACCTGGAATCAGTAACAGGTTGGCATTGGCTTATTTAGAAATATAAATTCCAACCATTCCATTGATGCTCTTATTATTTTCATTCCCATAAGCTTTAACTGAAAATATGAAAATGCATTGGAAATATGAAAATAGCTTTCATGGTATTTTCATTTCCTTTGCTGTTCAAATAGGTGAGCTGGCCTCATCTGTTGGCTTGCTTTCTTTGTTAAAAGTTAAATTTCTTTTACAAATATTAATCAAATGCATGTGCATTAACATCAGTATGAATTAACTAGTGAGTTCAGTGGGAGTAAGAATAGGCACTACCAGACGAACAAGATTTTGACTCTTAAGAACGAAGAACCTACTCAGCTTTTCAAGCAGCAGTTCTTTTTTTTTTTTTTTTCCAGTATATCAGATACTGAATAGTCTCTTGATGTAAACTTGCTTGAAATGCCAGGTCAGAGCCAAGAATTTTGAGTGGAGAGAGTTGTATTACAAAAGTAGCTACTGAAGTGAGTTTCCACTTGACCAAGTCTTAGCTATTCAGGTGACGTCTGACATTTTAGAGTAAATAAGAAACAATGAGACTTTTCTTTTGAGAAAAACAACATTGGAATGAGACAGCAGAAGTCATATTGTATTAGTTTTAAAGATCATTTTAGCTTGTTAGTGGTACATGTTTTGAGGAAAATATCCCTTTTCTCTTATTTTCTGCATCTGATATTTCTCCAGAGCACCTTGTTAAATGAAGCACAAGGAAGTCCTATGGAGAACTAAACTAGTCGATAACTTAAATCTTTTTTCTGTAACTGCAAAATATTGAATTTATTACAGTCTAATTATTTGAAAAGAAGAATTCTGTGCCTTTGCAACCAGATTCACTAACTCTCTAAAATCCTGAACACAACTTCACCTCCTAATCCTCAGGCAGTGTGAATTTTTCTATTTCCCTGGAGGAAATAGAGAAGCAGATAAAGGTCCAGACTGTATTTGGTTTGCATGGCAAGGTTTCGGTAGCAGGGAGGCTACTGGAGTGGCTTCTGTGGGAAACTGCTAGAAGCTTCCCCTAGGTCCGACAGAGCTAGTGCCAACCAGTTCCAAGATCAACCTGTCACTGGCCAAGGCCAAGTCCATCAGCAGCGGTGGTAGCACCTCTATCGTAACATATTTAAGAGGGGAAAAAAAGCTTGCTGATCAACAGCAGCTGGAGGAGAGGAATGAGGATGTGTGAGAGAAACAACTCTGCAAACATCAAGGTCAGTGAAGAAGGAAGTGGAGGAGGTGCTCTGGGAGTTGGAGCTAAGATTTCCTTGCAGTCTGTGCAGGGCATGGCCCTGTTGGAACAAGTCCAGAGGAGGGCCATGAAGATGATCAGAGCGGTGGAGCCTCTCTCTTACAAGGAAAGGCTGAGCAAGTTGGAGTTGTTCAGCCTGGAGAAGAGAAGACTCCAAGAAGATATTCTAGTGGCCTTCCAGTACCTGAAGGGGGCCTACAGGAAAGATGGGGAGGGACTCTTTATCAGGCAGTGTAGTGATAGGATGAGGGGTAACAGTTTTGAACTGAAAGAGGGTAGATTTACATTAAATTGATTTCTCCAAGGCAAATCTATTTTGCCTATGGTGGTAAATACTGAGTGATCTCCCTGCTCTTATCCTTGACCACGAGCTTCTTGTCATATTTTTCTCCCTTTGTCCAGCTGAGGGAGATGGACATCTATCAGCTTGATAGGCATCTGGCAGTCAACCAGGGTCCACCTACCACACAGTTCAGGTGCAGAAGTGGTTGGAAGAAAATATATGGACCAAAGAGAAGCTGAATGCTATAAACATTCATCAAGTACTCACTTGCCATTAAGCTGTGTAACACTTAAAGACTGAGTCAACAGCAATGTTGCGACACACAAGCAGTCCTTCATGTTCCAATTCCTATTGTAATATCTCTCTGGAATCACTGTATTTGCCTCCTTTGTGATCCTTGGAGAATAGGCTGTAGTCATGTCAACTAGCAGAGCCCTATGCTCAGAGGAGTGAGCAATCTGCAACAGAGCTAACTACAGCAGGCTGTGCACGTGCTGCATTCACAGTATGCTGCCTTGTGCTGCAGGCCAACCTCAGCCAGCTCGTTGAAATCCTCATTATGCCTCCTGCCTGGCCTTCCCTTCATCTGACAGTGCAATGAGAAGTTCTCATGTGAACATCTTTTATATTTCACTGTAGAAAAGAGCTGTTTCTTCACGAGAAAATTCTACAGTAGCCTGAAAGACCAAAAAGGGAGAATCTCTGCTATGGACAGAGTGTATGGTGAGCTGTACATGGATCAGAGTCCTGTTCAATGTTACACCACTCAGAGCTTCCAGTTTCTAAGGGGACATAAGATTGTCCATGCTATTCTTTACTTCTAATATTGACTTGAATGAATAGCCTTTTAGATGATACTTTAAAGAGTCTAAGTGCCTTTCTTACTTGGATCATAACAGACCAGCATGTCCTGGCAAAACATGCCTACCTAGATTTTTTTTCTTACAGTGTTTCAAAATGCGATTGCCTATAAGCTGTCCTTTATCTTCTCCTGCAAACATTTTGAAAGTCTTTGGTCACAAAGTTTTTTTGATTCATAATCCAGGTGAGGAATCTAGAGTTTGTTGGCTATGTGATGATGTCCTGGCAAAGTAGAACTATTCTTCTGCCAGCTCTGAAGATGATCTGTTTTCACTGACATTTCCAACTAACTCTTTTTTCTGTTTATAAAACCTTATCAAAGCCAAAGCTGAAACTGTGCTTGATTTAAAGTATAAATTAAATCTCTTATTGGCATGGATCATCTTCACAAAGCACATATCCGGATAGTCTTATCTCACGTACATGAACCCTGTTCCAGGCCTACTTAAAACCTTTATAGCCATCCCCTAAAATGTGTTGTGGCATCCCCCTTGTACAAATTGAGAAACAAACCACAATGGTCAGTTTCATTTCACCAAACTTCCAGTATCTAACTGATGAAGGTCATTTAAACGTTTTGCCATTTTTGGCTCCCTTTATAGTCAGTGGAGAGAGAAAACTGAAAGAAAAGATTTATCTTCAGAGGAAAAGACGCAGCTAAGGAGGAACAAGACTAAACCAATGAGACTAGGACTCTGTTCTCCCTAGTGGCAAGTGATAAGACAAACGGGGAAATGGCCTTAAGTTGTGCCAGGGAAGGTTCAGGTTGGATATTAGGAAAAATTTCTTTACTGAAAGCGTTGTCAGACATTGGAACAACCTGCCAGGGAGGTGGTTGAGTCACCATCCCTGGGTGTGTTTAAGAGATGGGTAGATGTGCTGAGGGACATGGTTTAGTGGTGTTGATAGAGCTAGGACAAAGGTTGGACTTGATGATCTTGAAGGTCTCTTCCAACCGAAACGATTCTGTGATTCACACCAAGAGTGTAGGTACTGCAGGACTGCTCACTGTAGTACGCAGATGGCACCCCTGTACTGAGCAGTGTATAGAACTCCATATGAGGACACAGGATCTCTGTACCATGATTAATAGTTTGAGGTCTAAGTGTGGATTCCATGTGAACCAGCTCATTGAAGGAGGAGTGAATAATGAATGCCAACAGAACTGGGTACCTCACTCCTTTTGGTTTCATAACCATAATTTCATATCCATAATCAGTTGAAGATATTTTGGAGACAGTTGCTTAAATTTGCTGTTGTAAACAAGACTGTCTCCTCTACGGGAGAAAACCCACGTTTAAAGAGCTCTGAAGAAGTGAGGAGGCCATATATGCATATCCCCTGTCTTCATTAAAGAACCCAGTCCCAGAACTCCACCCTTCTGGATAGTGCCTTAACTATCAGCTATGATGTGTATAAGAATTTTTATATTCAATTATTATTTGCAAAGTCATTCCATTATACATTACTTCTCTTGATTCATGTACCAAGGTAGAAGAGAAAGGAAGGACAGAAGCATGGGAAATGGACGGGTGAGTGCTAAATGTGGGAAGAACTGCATTTTAGAACCTGCCCTAAAAAACTGTATATACAGGATGCATAGATTGAATTGAAGAGTCTGAAATCCTCTCTGTCCTTACTGACATTCTCCTGATAAATGAGAGTTCAGGTGTTCTTAGGCAACATCAAGAATTGCTTCCAGCAGCTTCAGTGACTAGTTTAAATAACAGCTTGTCTTTCTGAATGAGAAACTACTCCTTGATGTGGATCAAAGGTGCTACTTAAAGATTTCTAAGAGGTTGAGTCACATAGGTTTATTTAACAGAGGCTCTGGAAATTATGGAACTTTTAGGTGCCTAAGAGGTGCTGGGTAAAGTGAAATCAGATAAGGAATACAAGCAAAATATGAAGTTGGTCCCATTTATTCTCAATGCTATCAATCTACATAAAATTAATTCAATCTCTAGAGTAGTTAACACACAGAAGCAAGGAATATAACCATATTTACTATTTGATGGAATTATCTTATATTTTTTAGGTTACATAAGCTTTGCTCTTTTACTTGGAATAAACTCTCTTTGGACAGAGTTTCTTATTCCCAGAAGGATTTGAAAGCTATTCTCTTCCCAGCTGAGTGAAAACAGTGCCTCAGCTGTTACTTCTGCAGGGAACAACAGATGAACAAAACATGTATCCTGTACATGAGGCATTGCACACCAATGGCTTTAGTTGTGTCTTTGCATTTAATATTCTTTTTCTGTACACACGAGGATATTTAGACTTTTCAGACTAAATGTTTCAGATGGTGATGTTTATTTATACATAAAGATTTTAGTAAATGAAAAAATATATTATTTTTATTACAAACAATTATCCAGGAAGAAATTTACTCTGTTTTTATCCCAATCCACCCATCTCCTCCCTTAGACCATAATTATTAGGAAACTATCGCAACATACATGACAGCCGTGACATCCCTAAGATAGAATTTGTTGACAAAATAGTGTTGCAAATGTTTCTGAATTAGACACACATGAAGGAATCCATGGTGTTCAAACCATTCATGAACAGGAAAAGGCTAATCATTTTAACTGAATTATTCCTCCAGCTGTAGATGTAATTTCATTTTCAGGTTACTATTTAATTACTGTTACAAGCAATTGAGGAATTTTGTCTGAAGGATACCATATGGAAGTCTACTATAGTTAATGAAAAGCATTGCATAAATAGCTGATTTTCAAAAATGTCAGGAACCTGAAATTTCACTGAAGTGAGAGCAAGACCTTGAATTTAGTTCGGTTCCAGTCTGCGGGAACAGTTTTACAACTGCTGGATGGATCGGCACTTATCTTATGATCCTTTTGTTTCCAGATCAGTTATTTACCTAGTGTTATTCAGGATCCTGCCATGCTTGACTTTAAAGTTGACTTCAGAAATTGCCGGGGGAAAAGAGCAGTGAATTTATTGATTAATAAAGTCCCTTTATTTCTTTCAAAGTGGAAGGAAATGTACGGAAAAATATTCTGTGATGGTTAAACAAAAACATTAATTATATTGATTGTACCATTCCTCCTGAATATGTCACTACTAATGTGTTTGTTTAGCAGATCATAGAGCAAGACCTTTTAATACTCAGTGATGCCTACAGATGATTCCTGCTTCATAAAATGTCTATATTTAGCTGGCCTTTCATACAGTGACTTGGACAATAGGACAAGAATTTTCAGAGAATAACACAATACACTTGAGCCATCAGTTCACATTGTCCTGTCACTTCAGACTTATTCTTTGGAAGGCAGGCTTAGATACTACTGTAAACAATTTTTCAGAGCATTCTGAGGCTGCATAAAGCAAAAATTCTGAAGTACATAAAAAGGGAGGAAAACGTTTGCCTTGAGAATTTGCTTCTAGCAAGGAAGGAATAGCAGGAAGTTTTGTCTCCTGTCAGAGGCTTTGTCAAAATTATCTTTTAAGAGATTAGCTAGATATTGCTGGTGCCACTAAAATCCAGTATTGTTTTCTATGAACCTTCAAGGATAAGGACACATTCCAGGAGAAAAGCAGAGTTATAGATCAGGCTATAGACACTTTGACACACAGTGCCAGTGAAGCACTTACTACAGCTGTTGAAATATTACAGAATCACAGAATCACAGAATCACAGAATGTTAGGGGTTGGAAGGGACCTCTGAAGATCATCTAGTCCAACCTTCATCCCAGCATACCTAACCACTACACCATTTTCGGTTATATTTTCTGTTATGAAGACAGATCTTAGTGCTGCCATATATTCTGGCTTATTTTGTATAACAATATGCATACATGTAACAAATTATTGAAAAAATACAGAACTATATTTTTTTCCTCCTTTTTTGTCTTATTAATATTTTCCTTGCTTGCTGTGCATCATGGACAATCTAGGCTTAAATATTTGACTACCAAAGCATTTCTATCAGTAGCCACAGACAGTTAAATTCAAGAGTCTTTCTGGACTTTGGTCTTTACAGCCTCTCCCTTTATCTCTGTCTGCTTAAAATTGCTTTTATCTGTTCCATTAATCCATTCTTCCTATCAAGTAAACATCTAGAAGAGAATACTTAAAATAGTCAATAAAAGCAATTGGCCTTTTTACCTCTCTTTAAATGTAATATCTACCTCTCCTTTTGAAAGGGCTTACTTTCGACCACTTAACATTCTGAATTATGTTTGATATCAATTGAGCAACTTAAGTTGTTTATTTCTTCTTACAGTCACTTATTCATCGTATGAAAAAAGGAAAATTTCTGGACTTTATATAAAAGCAATTGATCTCAAAGTAAGGTTTTCTGTGCAGTTGTAGTTACCTAATTCAGAAGTTCTACAAATGAATAAAAAAATAAGTATACTGAGTAGACATTGACAGACATAACAAATGTATGTCATGACAAATGTATGTCATGACAAATTTTAAAGTGCTTAACTCAAAGATTTTTATTCAAGTTCACAAGAGTCTGGATTAAGAATTAAAAATCAGACCGTTTGGAATTTAAATACCTTAATCACTGACAAAAAAGTTAATGTCATATTTAAAAAGGAGATAGCTTTACAGTTGGGGAGACAAAGAACGTCTTTAAGTGACAGCAATGAAACACTGCATATTAGATAGAACAGATCAAATTATGACGCAATCCAACTGTATTTGAGAAAACATTTCTTTGGGCTATGGAAAAGTCAAACAGAAAAAGTGAAATCATAGAATCATAGAATACATTGGGTTGAAAGGGACCTTTAAAGGTCATTTAGTCCTACTCCCCTGCAGTGAGCAGGGACATCTTTAGCTAAATCAGGTTTCTCAAAGGTCCATCAAGCCTGACCTTGAATGTCTCCAGAGATGGAGTCTTCACCACCTCACTCATGACAGAAAAAGTTGTTGATAAAAACTAGATTCACTTAGAACGGTCATGTAAGCAGAATTAAGAGGAATAAAAAATAAATTAAAAGATAAATATTTTTTCCATTCTCCAACAGAAACTCACTTACTTCCTCATTGAGGTAAACTGAATTTTCCAGATAAATTGTTTTTACTCATACTCAATTTTAGAAGGAAAATAAAACTTAAATAATAAAAATTATCCTTAATCTTTATTGGAAAATATTCTAAAATGTAAAAAAAAAAAAATCTCTAAAGCATCCAAATGCCCTTGTGGCACCCTAGCCACTCTAGGTGACATCTGCATGGTTTCTGACATTTTACTATATAGTTAGTCAGTCATCCAGGAGCTTGATATGAATCTATGGAAAAATTCAGATGTCTTTGTATTAAAGAAAGTCAGAAATGAAAGTAAGCAGAATCTTAGTTAATGTCTATAGCCTGATAAGAGAATAATGTCAAACACCAAAGTCTAGACCCTTATCACCTTCAAAACCAGTTCAAATACTTCAGATCTAACCTTAGAATGAGGAAGGACATCATGCTATTGCAGAGAAGAAACAGGAATGCTTTTGCCTTACGCATTCTCAGTGACTCTACTGACCCACCACAGGAACAGGGGGATTGACTATATGGAGTCATTTCACCCTGAACTAGCTTCTTTCTGAAATTAGCTTCCTAAAGAAAGCTTGAACAGTCCTTAAACTAGGATGACAGGAAAGAAAAGTTAGGCACCTGTCTCCTTGCTGAGTGCTCTCTCCCAGAGTCCTTCCTGGGTGCAGCACAAAACACCTGCTCACAGCTTGTCTCTCAGAGAGTGTCCTGTTCCATTAAAGGCATTTTTGCAAAGCGGAGTCGGAAGGAAGAGTACTTGAGCTGCAACCTAATAGCTACAAATGGCTGTTTCAGAAGTTTCTAACTAGCTCTTAGTCTTACTCAGTCCTACGAGTAGGTAGGACAGCATTTATGTTTGCCAGGTGGCTTTGTCGTCATGAAATACCATTAAGACTTTTTTTTTCCTCAGATTTGGGAATGATGTATCAACATATCATTTTGCCTTCCGTCTTAGCTCTTTAAAATTTCATTTAGAGGCACAATTAGAACAGAAGATGACTCTACTTTCCTTATAACTAACGGCGTCACAAAAGAAGTAAAAAAAAATTGCTGGTAAACAACTCATAGACTGCAGAATTCTATGTGAGCTACTTCAAAACTTTCAAGTCTGGTATACATTGACACATAGACTGGAAACCATAGAATTAAAAAAGGTTTAGAAAATATCAGCACTGAATTCCTTATAAGTACAAAACAATCCTCAAAGTAGCAATTTTAAATTGCTCTCCAGTCCATGTGTAGGAAATATTTGGTAGAAATAATGATGATGAAAATTGTTCAGGTCTTATAACTTTGAAGTAATGATAAATGAAAATTACTACTCATAAAAAACCGGAACACAGAATAACTGAAGGTTTGTTCCAAGCAAGAGAGATCACTGCACCTGAAGTCACTCTGTAGCTGAGAAACAGCTTAAAGTAAAAATCTAAAATTTATTTCGTCTTATTTAGAACCCTAATCAAAAGTTTTACACTAAGATTTACATCTTATATAACTTGAACTCTCTAAGATTTAAGCATTCTGAAGTTATTTATGCTATTAAAATGAAATAATTTATCTCAGACTAAAAGAGTATTTTTAAGAAGCATTTGTTTTCTGCGTCATTTAAATGATCTTCGTAGTATTATTACCCTGTAGAAGAACTGCATAGACACATGCTGCACTGGCGTTCATAAGGACTAGTCAGAAGAAGGCTTATATACCAGTTTTGCCACTGGACCAAATATTTCTAAGATTACATCACTAGATTCCAAAAGCTGTGAAACATTCTGTCACAGACAGAAAGTTTCATTAGACTGCTTTGGGTTAGCAGCAATTTAGGATTTATTAGTATTTTGAGATAGATTACAAAAACAAACACTCAATCGGTAGTCAGTTTAACAGAATGATTCAATGGAATTGGTTAAAAGCACAATGGTGAGGGTCACCTGAAGCTTACAGCAGGGTTATGTGCACAGATAGCAAATTATAACTAAGGACAAGCTGACTAATCAACCATTCCAAATTAAATTATGCACGCATATACACACACAAAGGTTAACCTATGATCAAAATTTCCCTTTTAGTGAGTTTTCATAATTACTCACTTTTTATGTGCCAGCATTCATCAATGGACCGTTCACCAGTGAACCTCGCAAAATCAGTCAGGCCTTTGAATCCTCATAAAATCTACCCAGAGAGGCATCTCAACTCAGTGAGAGATACTGGATCACACAGATCACAGTGGTTCCAGAGAGCTCCAAGGGTCTCCCTTTGGATCCCTATTTATACTTTCTCCTGACGATTAGCTTTGGTCATTCATGCTGCGTCACTCTGATGTAACAGCACTGAAGACAATACAATGGAAATTTCTCCTCAGGCATTCAAGGCTTGTCTTTATGTGCCATTCAGGCTGCAGATGGCCCAGGTGGCCAAATTTCTGTACTTGTCACCAAGATAACAGTACTTGATATCAAGATAACAGCACAATGGGACTTATCCTGAGATGTCAGAGTGACCTTGAGGCAGCTGCACCACCACACACTCCTCATCTATGTACCTGCTCATCCACATACTGTCTACACACATTTCAGTTCTTTAGCGCTGTTCAGACATGAGCCTTCCCATTTCAGAACATGTTTTATAAAGCAGTTTTAAATGGGACACAGCTGCAATTTTGTGTACACCGATGTCATGAAAAGGCCAAAATCAGGACTCAATAGTCTTGCTGACTTAAGCAAGTATTCTTTACAGCAGTGCTCGCTGCAAAGGGGATCACCCCACCTAATAGGCATGCCATAGAACCAGGTGTGTTCAGATTGACACTCACATGTTGGAACATTAGAACCATGCTTGATATGTCCTGAGCGTAGTTCTGCTCTAATTGCCCACGAACTATCACGACTCAACATCGACATTGCTGCTTTCAGTGAAGTTGAAACTTGAAGTTGAACTTGAACTTGAAAATCTGCCAACAGGACATTCCGACTGCATTATCTCCCTACACCTCCCACTACACAACAAGCAACATGTTGTTCTCTTCAGCATATACGCCCCAACTCTCCAAGTTGACCCTGCGGAAAAGGACAAGTTCTACATCGATCTGCACCACCTCGCCCAGAAGGTTCCTGCGGATGATAAGTTCATAATCCTTTGTGACTTCAACACCAGAGTAGGAAAGAACTCTGAAGCCTGGAAAGGAGTATTAGGCAAGCACGGTGTTAGAAACTGCAATGACAATGATAATGACCTCTTGCTAGAATTTTGTGCAGAGCAGCAGCTCATCATCACCAACACTACCTTTCAGCAGAAAGACAGCTTGAAGAGAACCTGGATATATCCTTGATCCAAGCACTGGCGTCTCCTTGACTATGTCTTAGTGCGCCAGATCAATATTCATGATGTCCATCATACCCGAGTGATGCCTAGTGCAGAACGTCAAACAGACCACCACCTTGTGCGATGCAAACTTAACCTCCACTTTAAGACCAAACTTAAGAGGAGCGGCATTTCAAAGAGCAGGGTCCAAGTTAACAATCTTCAAACAGCTACAGTGAGAGACAGCTTCCAGGTAAACCTTCAAACTAGACTTGAAGACCATCTCATAGATCCCTCTCCTGAAGTGCTTTGGCAACATATTAAAAACAGCATCCTCTAGTCTTCTGTAGAATCCTTAAGGTTTTCTTCCAAGAAAAATAAAGACTGGTTTGATGAAAACAAAGGAATTGTTGACAGAGAAGAGAAATGCTCACCAAGCACACCTCGCTCATCCATCTTGCCATGTAAGAAAAGCAGCCTTTCATTTTGCATGCAGTAAGCTCCAACAGAACCTTCGAGACATCCAGAACAAGTGGTGGATCAACCTAGCAGAAAAGACTCAACTATGTGCTGATTCAGATGACCACAGAGGATTCTATGAGGCTCTGAAAGCAGTGTATGGACCCACACACCACGTTCAAAGTCAGCTGCTAAGGGCAGATGGCCAAATGTTTCTCACAGATAAAGTCTCCATCCTGAATTGATGGTCTGAACATTTCCAGACTCTCTTCAGTGTCAATCGTGTAGTTCAAGGCTCAGCAATTTGACACATTACACAACAACTGGTGAAAAACGAATTGGATATAGTCACTACTATGGGAGAGACTCTCAAGACCAAACAGCAGGTGAAAACTGGCAAGGCAGCTGGCATTGATGGAATCCCACCTGAAGTCTGGAAGCATGGAGGCCAAGCACTCCA
>NW_009727952.1:2371-6686 GCF_000703405.1 Apaloderma vittatum | reverse complement strand
TCTCTTCCAACCCCTGACATTCTGTGATTCCTTTCTTGTATATTGACCTTGTCCTGCCTTGGTGTAGAACAGCGTGTTTTGTCACCGGCGTTCCTGCATGCTGCATGTACCAGAGCAGCTATTTGCAGACATGAAGACTGCCTTCTTGGTCAGCTCATCAGGCATTCACTGTGACTTTGAAGTGTTGTATTTGGGAATCGGCAGCATGGGTTTCTCTGTTTCTTCCTGGCTCAAAGCAGTCATGGCTGGTGCCTCCGTCCAAGGTCCATGATCTGCTGTGGTGACAGTTACTGTAAAACTTGCTTGGAAGGCCTTTGCATTAGCTTGCCTAGGGAGATTTAGAGTAAGGCAAAGGCAATCTACCAAACTCCAGTATCCCATGGCATGAGTTTTCCTTCTGGGACATTGAATAGGGACAGTTTCATTGACAATTGCTTTCCTTTTTTCCATATAATTAAAAAAAAAATAATAATCCTTGTAGCAGGGAATGTCTCTCTGCCTTGTTTCCACCCATGCTTAGGCAATGTTCAGAGATGGTGACGCAGCCTATTTCTCTTTTTTATACCTTCCTGAGCTGTTGTCAAAGGCCTCTCAAAAAAGGGAAAGTGGTAGTACTTTCTCTCATTTGAAATGATCTCTCCTTTGCTTATCCTACTTTTCCTCCCTTAATATACATCCATAAATCGGAAATATTCCCTTGCACTTGTTTGATGCCAGACTGTATAATTTGATATTAATGTTATGCTCAAGAATACCTGAAGTTGGAAAAGTTTCAACAAAATGATTGTGGTATTCTGGGGCACCACTCTGAGGACTGAGAAGTCTGACATCAGGAGTGCTGCTAGAATAGGACACATTTACATGAATAATGTAAGACAAACCATCGCTGATCATCTTTGACTTCTCTGATGCTCTTCTCTGATGTTTGTCTCTGAAAGGTCTCCAGGCTTCTATAACAAAGTTTAAAAGTCTTAATGGATGAGAATGTGTGAGAAGTTCCCTTGAGCTGTCCCATGGGGAGGGCATCTCTCCAGGGAGAAGGCGTTTGAGGCTTATGGCCTTTGTGCTGACCTGACAGATGATACCAAGGTGGCTTCAGTGCACTGAAGTTGTACAGCTTCTCCAGAAGCCAGGTGGTGTACTATGGTCTCGAGCATAGTCTTCAGGGTCCTCATTTAACAGCCGTTTAATGTACGCTATTGTCATAATGATGTTGGGAGTTAACAGTTGTCAACAAACCCATCACCCTGCATTCTAATGATTAAAGGGAGCAAAGGCTGCAATAAATGCTGGGGGAGACTGCCAAGGCCAAGAGACCTTTCTGAAACCCCCAGACAGGATCCTTGCTGTCAAGCCCAGCTCTGCAAACTGGAGATGCTCATCACAAGCTTTGTTGGAAAGGCTCTGTGGTCTCAAACCCTGGCAGTGCCACCACAGAAATGAGTGGCATCTTCCCTGGCTGAGCCAGACAGCTGTTGGATTGAGACAAGCATTAGTTTTGTGTTACAGCCTTGCTCTCAGACAGGCTTTGCTACCTGTGACTGCCAAAATGCCAGTCTTTAAGGAGAACAGAGAAGTGAGGAAAACATCTCTAGTTTTAAAATACAAAGCAACAAATGCAGAATCCCATTTAGCCTGGCTCGGGAAGTATTTACCTTTAAAGCCAGTGGGAAAACTTTTAGAAAGCACAACAAGGCACCAAAGCAAACGCGTGAACAAAAACTGTTTTCTCCGCAGGGATAAGCTAACCACCAAAAAGGGAATTCTGCAGTTGAAAGCATGACTCCTCAGGCTGGAGAGGTGCAGATAAAACCAAAGGTGCTTAGAACAGTGCAACTCATGTTTCCTCCAATGGCTGCTTCTAATTTCACCTTCTATTTTCCCTGGAAAGCACGTAGAGCCTTGTTTCTTTTGGATGTAATAGGTTTGGGGGATGCCAAAACCATTTTTCATTTCAGAGATTTCTGTGGTGTTTAAATGTGCAAGTGGCACTGTTGCTTGGTAGGAGAGGCTTCACCATGGTGGTTGGTGATCAAAGCAGGTGGGGCAGGATGCGCTTTGGCAGCGTTTTTGGCTCTGCTGTGACTCACTGCTTGTGGGGCATTTGTGCATTGAAAGAAATGTTGGATCAGGAGCTGTGGAGCAAGAGGGAGAGCCAGGGTATCTGGGCACTGGAGTGATGGAGACTGAGACCCAAACTGTCACCGAGAACCCACTGTCATGTGGGCTCATGCTTGTGTTTATCCTGAACCACAGTGGGTGATGCTCTACCAAGATAGAAGCCCAATGGTTTACAGATAACCCCTCAAAACTGTCATACTGGACAGACCCTGCATTTTTAGGGCCACAGTGTTTGGAAGTGAGTCTGGGGCTTTCTGTATTGTCAAAGCTGCAGCTTCCCTCACCCAGCTGCTCTGTCCTACTGGCATCTCTGCGGGATTGGGGGTAAGCAGAACGAGAAGCATGATGCAAACTCGGTACCTAAAGGAGCTGGTAGGCTTCTCTGACCTGTCCTTTGCAGGAAGGAGGGTGTTGGAAACAGAAGTGAGGCCCCTGAGCCAGATGCCCCCATGGCCCTTGCTGGAGAGCGGAGTCCTTGGTGGTGGTCAGCAGAGGTGCAAGTTCCTCCCTGAAGCCTTTTGATTTGGATGTATGCTACTATTTTCAAATTGTTGTGTTCTGTTGAGCTGCCAAAGGAGTGACTGCCTTACTGAGAACCTCTGCTGCAGCCAGTGGAGTGATGAAATGCTCTAGTTCCCCCTTGGCCTCTTCGTATTCTCACTGCACAATGATCCAAGTGGAGCAAGAACAGCTTTACCTGTGTGCTCTGTGACCACTGTTAGCTCCTTCTACTGCTGCTAGATACATCTGCTACGTGAGAAGTCTTAAACATTATCGGTACTGTGAGAAGCCTGACAAATCCGTACTGCTGAGATTTTGCTGTATTGACACTGCGATAAAAATGAAAGCTAAATAAACAAAAAAATGTGATTATCTCAAATTCCTGAACAGCTTGTTTGCAGCCCGGTGAGTTGGGACTTTGTGGAAATTGGTTTGTGCAGCAGAAAGCCATGAGATGAAGTACTGTGGTTTTAAAATCATGTTACAGAAAGTCTTTAAGCGGATGAAGCTGCTTCAGTGGTGCTTTTCCAGGGGAAATATGTTCTCCAGTAGCCAGCAGAGCTTGTAACCCTTATCCCCTCTTCATGCTGGTCACTGCAGTCCTGCTGCCTATTAACACCAGTCCAGCAGGTACACAACTACTCTCTCAGCACCTTTCTATCCCTAAAGCAGCACAGTTTTGGGGGGATACTGCAATGCATTGTTTAGCTAGGACTTGGGTATGCCCAGCTGGGGTTGAACCGGATGCTGTCTCTGAGCATCTGCTTTGGAATGAAAAGATAATTTTGCCTGGCTCGAGTTGTACATAAGTCTTGTTGTGGTTAATGGCTTGGTGATATGTCTATTACAGTATCATGTGTGACCCCTGGTGGTGACCAGGATCCTTCTAAGAAAGCCCTGTAGTGAGAGAAAATGAGAGATAACCCTTTACGTGTTGTTATACGAGGCTTACTGTGATTTGAGAATTCTTGAACGGAGTGGTCTGACAGAAAATCACTTGGGAAAGGCTTTTAGGGGGAAAAAACCCAACCAAACCAAAAATCCCAAACCAAGTAGGTGTAATGCCAAATTCCTGGAAGTTGATGTGAGTATGGTGGCATCTAATTTAAAGATGTTTGTAAAGTAACATCTGTCTCTGTGCTTCTTGAGCAAAACCTGGTCATCTAGAAAGCTTATTAAAAAGGGTGTCAGAATGAGTTACTGGCTTTTTTTGTTTTTAAATTTATTTTTTTTAAAATGAAGTTGTCCTGCCCTGCTCTATGAACAGGGGTGAAAGCATGGCTGGGCTTTTTTAAACACTGTAGCTGGTTCCTGAGAAACATGAAGAAGATTCATGAAACCACGAGAAACTTGGAAACCATGAGCCATGTAGAGAGTAGTTAATAAACTCAAACTGTGAAGCAAAACTCCATTTCCTGCCCTTTTTTCCCTCCCTCTGAAAGTCTGCCCTCTGCGGGTCCCTATCTGGGCTGGTTCCCATAGGAAGGGGCTGCAAAACTGTTCCCTTTGGGATGCCTTCCCTAATGTTTTTTGGCTTGTCCTCAGTGTGCTTTCACAAGCCAACACACGTGCATTGAGGGCTCCTTTGCACTCAAAGAGCCGAGGGAACACGTGGTCACCCCCGTGCCATCGGCCACCAGCCGCCTTGGGTTTCTTTGGGGGCACAGGGAGGCCCTCGTGTGACCCTGCCAAG
>NW_009727952.1:1828-2045 GCF_000703405.1 Apaloderma vittatum | reverse complement strand
CAGGGGCTGTTGTGGACATCCACGGGCACCCCAACAGCTCTGGGAGGAGGGACGGCCCTTCTCCTCAGGACACAGTCCTGCACCCTTTCTCATGGAACGGCTTATTTGGGACCATCCCTCCTGTGGTTTAGCCACCTGCATCTGATGGATGCAGCTCAGCACCTGGGGGCTGATGTCTCCTACAGGTGGTGCTAAGAACCAGAGTTACCTCCCTCCG
>NW_009727952.1:1142-1689 GCF_000703405.1 Apaloderma vittatum | reverse complement strand
CCGTGGCCGCCCTGACTGTGGGAGTTTGGCTGCACCCTGAGCAGGTGGGGGGAGCAGGTTCACGAGTGCTGGTGCCCGTCGCCGCATCGATGCTGTTTTGCCGCCCTCTGATGCGGCCGGTGCAAGGAAAGGAGCAGCTCGGACTGTGCCCAGGCGTTATTGTCCGCTCTTCACCCACTCCCATCTAGATGCATCGCTTTTATCTATTTTTTTTTCCTTTTTGAAAGAGGGTGGGGAGGGGAGAGGAAAAGACTCAGAAATCCCCAAGTGCTAAAAAGGCAACGGCAAGCCCCAGCGCCGAGCCACAATGTTAACTGCCTTAACTCCCTTCAAGGCCCGAGGACAGGCGCTTTCCTCGGTCTGAGGTGTGACAATAACAATGACTTGGTCATCGCACAGGTGAAAGCGCTGGACAATAAACGGTGCTCTGAGGCCTGCCTACCTGGTGAGTGGCCATCTGCTGAACATGAGCTTGGGGTGGGAGGGGGAGACAGTTCCACTCTTCTCCGCATCACCCCAGCCCTTTGCATCCATCCCCTCCATCCCA
>NW_009727952.1:677-963 GCF_000703405.1 Apaloderma vittatum | reverse complement strand
GGCGGCACCAGCCTTCCCTGAGAAGGTGGTTGGTGGCACAACTGTAGCCTGGTCCAGACTTGTGGTGGGCGCAGCAGTATTTATTTTGGGGTGGGATGTGATCTGGAGCCAGTCCAGCCTCCCTGCAGGGGCTGCCTGCCTCTGCCTCTGCTTCCTCCAAGGCCAGGGAGATGGGGCACGTCAGGTCGGTTGTCCTTCAGCAGAGCCCCAACCTTCATCCCTCTTTCCCATTTCTTCACGCTTTGTGTCCCACCCTCCTTCTACTTCTGTTGCCTCCCGCCCTCTC
>NW_009727952.1:0-230 GCF_000703405.1 Apaloderma vittatum | reverse complement strand
CTTATCGTGCGGCCTGGCCTGTTCCTGGTGGTTTCTGCGCTGGAGAAACACATCTGAGGCTCTTGGGGAGGAACAGGCGTCTGCCACAAGTGCCTTGTGTCCCCTCCATCACCCCCCGGCAGCAGCTGGCCGAGCCTTGCCGGCGTGGGGGGGCTGAGGAGGGGGCTGGGGGATCCCAGCAGCACCCCTTGCCTGTGCCGGAGGTCCTGGCAAAGCATCCCCCAGCTGTG
>NW_009727951.1:0-8587 GCF_000703405.1 Apaloderma vittatum | reverse complement strand
AGAGGCCCGGCCCTGAGGTGTCTCAAGCTAAAGCGGCCAAATGGGCGCCGCCCGTTTTTTAATCGAGGTTATAAACGCTCTTGAATGTCCACTGACAAGCCACAGACTAAGGTGTCTTGATGATTATTTTTTTTATTAATAAATACCTGGACAGCACCAATGATACTTGAACATAATCCTGCAATGCCGTGGGGACCGCAGGGGCACGTGTCCCCGCTTGGACTCATTTTGTCCTTTTGCATTTGCTTGCACACATGCTCTTCCATGTGTAACACCTTGGATAAAATGGATCCAATCAATATCAAGTGAGAGGAAAATGCTAATTTTAAACTATTACCCTCCTTTGGTTTTAAAGTGACTCATCATCAAGCGTACAGGAGTGCTGCAATTTAAACCCAGAGCACTGTGGTTCCTCTCAGAGGGTCTTCTCTTTGTATACACGTGTGCACAGACGTTGACAACAAGACTTTTGGCCACCTTAAAGTTTCCATGTGTCTGAAAGCATTAACATTTTCGAGAACAAAAACTGGAAAGAAAGTGTATTCATATACATCAGAGTTCTGTACATTAATAAGCTTTTATACAAATATAATCCACCAAATATTGGCTTCTACGTACAGTTCTGAAATATGGCGACTCATTTGTATTACCTAACCTTCGACAGTGCTACTACTAACATGAATGTTTCAGGTTGCTTTAACACCTGGAGAATATGTTTGTTTTACAAAGTGGGTACAGATTTCTCTCACTTGATATGCAGTTTACTTATGAATAAATTAAGTGGTAAAATGAAGCTTGAACAACATAGTCTGTGGTGTAGTAACATCAGCAACTGCAAGTTCCTGGCCATCCACAAGCCCCAATTCTGAAACAGAAAGAAAAGTGTAAGCACAGCAAATCACTGTGGTTTGTCTTTTTTAAATTAAAAATAATAATAACATTATGAATGCCACACCCACAAATCATAAATATGATGAAATAAAGCTACAAACAGCTCACTAGCTAAACTAATATTTATCTATTACATCCAGGAAACTAACAGACCTTGTCAGGAAATATATAAAACACTACTGAAGCATGTTTAATTTAGATCAGTTATCAGCTTGCTTTGTTGGAATTTTTTCTCCACGCCTGTCCATGTTTCACATTTAAACAATTCAAAGCTTATCCCTGAACAACCTGCAAAAAGTATATTGTATGTAAAAGTATAAAGAAACACGTTTTACTATACAATGCAAAATACGCTAAATACGCCATACAGAGGGATTCAACTGAACCGTTTAGGGCAAGGTCTTGAAAATCTACACAAGACAACTGCACGATACCTTTTAGTGTCTTGGAAAGATTTGGCCTTGTTCGCTCTTCAATTGAAGCCACTGTCTGCAGGAAAAAAAAAAAGCCAAAACATTTTCTTTCAAATTCAGAAAAATAAATTTAAATAAATTTAGATTACTAAAGGCAATTAGGTATGTTCAGATTACCTGCAGATAAAGTGTTTTATTTCCCCCATACATGGTTGCTGTGATTGCAGGAGATTTCATCTGCCTATATACATAACAATTTAAAAAAAAAAAAGACAAACAGGTAAAAATTCATTTAGAAACTACCTTTCTGAACCACCAAGCTACCCTAAGTTATGAAATAAGTCAGACTAGTTCCATACTTACAATGAAGCATTATTTGTCAAGTAATCCAAGATCTCCTGCAACTTAGCTGATGGAGAAATCTCTATGTTCTGGGGAAGTTGGCTGCAGGCTGGACAGTTCTCCTACAACAAAAGTATCACAAGAATGCATGTTATGTTCAATATGTTTTTTAAAATGCTTAATAAGGTTTCAAAACTATTTGTGCTTTTTTTTCCTAAGTTTTTTTAGCTCAAGAAATATTAGTACTGTTGACAAAGCACAATTCCTTGTGAAGTCTGCCGTGTTCGACTGGCTCTCAGCAGCAGCTAAGTACTGATGAACTACAACTTTCATCTGGCATAGAATTTAACACTACACACTTGAGTTGTCGTAACCTCTTTATGAGAAGATTTGCTTATAAGTTTTCTTAAGACTGCAAATCCTATTTTGTACACCACGTTTCCTGTATGACAGGAGAAATCTTCAGGATTCACTTTCCAAAAAGTCAAGCACTATTTTCCTCTGCAGGTAGCACAGCAGAAACAGCTGAGAGGCTGATGTTGCTACTACATATACTATGCAATAGTTTTTGCTCAACTAGTGGGTAGAAGAAAAAGTTTCAATACCAGGACATCAAATTAAACACCTGTTGATCTGGAGGTAAACAGTCTTGCTACTCTACATTGCCCCTGTCATCACTATTCTACCCCAAAACCACAGAAGTTTAAAAAAAAGATAAATCCTACATGCTAAAAACAATACTCTGGAGAAGTAGCTGAACCAGTAATACTGTAGTTTTTACTAGTAACACTGTAGTTTTTGCTTTTAAAACTTCAGAAATACCATTATTGAGTGCTAGGGGCCAAGAGATTCAATATTGTGTTTCAGAAATACAAAGTGTGCAAATTCAATGAAAATCAAGGAAACAACACTACAAGCCTTTAACAGCACTGACCTTTCTTTCAGCTTCAAATGTGTACGTGTATAATCCATCCACATCATTAAACACCAAGTAGTTGTTAAGAGGAATGTATGCACTGTAATGATAAATATGTTAGTGTTAATACACGTTGTTATGTTGGATATCATTTATGTTATCAACAAGAAATGAAATACCTTGTGGCTATTTTAAAAACTTCAGTGGCGCAAACAGCTGGAATAAGAAAAAAAATAAAACAAAACAATTTTTTCAGTTTCTAGCTCTGTCACAGAACATGCAGACATTAGTGCAGAGAGTTCTACCAGAGAACAAAAGTGACTAAAAAAAAAAAATCAAATATAACAATTTGTACTTGGCAATTCTAAGCATTAACACCAGAGATTTGGCACTTATCTGAGACTATGCTAAGCTTATATAGAGTATTTTACAATTTTTTTTCCCCAGTCTCAAATGTTTTTGCTCACTCCCACAGTTATACATGAGCTCAACATTTATACAGTCACATGCAGCTTCTCTATGGAAAAGAGGAATGGGACTGTAAGAATAAATCAGACTCACTGAAACGTTACTATTACCCTCCCCAAGTTCTCAATTCCAAATCATTGCCTTACAAGACTCTAAATTCTGCAAAGCAAAGTGAAATGAGTCCTTTCAGCATACCTGCAATTACTGCATTTGTAGAAGCCACTGCTGGAATAATTCGTTTAACCACCCCTGTAGAGTAAAACATACAATTTTGTTTTTTCCAAGAATCTATACGGAGAGACAATTTTTGGCCAAAGTAATTAGAGAAGAGTGTACCCTAAAGGTACTTTAAACTTCCCAAGAATTTCTATGACAATAAGGTATAACAGCATGCTGCTCAACTACTTTGGCATTTTTTAATTTTAGGAATAGATCAAGCATGTTGGAAAAAAAGGAGTGAACTAGTGAATAAATTCTGAAAACAAGTATTCTGTATTTAGCACTGCAAATTCATTTTAGACTCAGTTCTATGCGTGTTTAACTGAAGAAACACATAAAGGAAAGATACTTGGTTTTGGTATTCCTTCCGCAAGAAGAGGCTCACCACCCAGTCAAACAGCACAGTCCCTACACTGCCATAACGCAAGATTTGCTACATCTACAAGCTTGTACATCAAGTTTGCTCTTTTTTCAGGCCTGCCAAAAAGATGGCAAATTCCTAAGCCAATTGAAGTTCCCCTGGCTTCTCATTCTTAACATGTATCCCTTCACGTTTGAGAAAACACGCATCAAACTTTTATCTTTGCCTTCTTTCTGCTACGTACTTCACAATGAAGCCATCTTCAAATGCTGACAACCGTGCATCGATTTACATGTACACAATTATGTTTCACAACCAGAGTTTTCATCATTTACGCTGATTAAACATTCTGCACTTGCATGTGAACAGGGGCATACACAGCAGTAAAGAAGAGATGCTATAGTCTTAACCAGCCTGAAATGGCATAAAGTGTTGTCGCTAAAAGACTTGGCCACGTCCTTTTGTTCCTGCTCTTCGACCCAGCGAAAGCGGTCACAGTATAACGTGAACTGAGGAGCTGCTCCAGGTTAACAATAAAATGGCAAAAAGAATGTTCAGTTTTGTCCCAGATCAGTTCCTCCGATTCACCACAAATGTCTAAACATCTGATTCATCATAGAAATATTTGTGCTGGCACAGGAAATGTGCTTCTTGTTTCTCTTCTAAGTTGTTAAGTGAGAAAAGAATTTTTTTTCTCAGCAGAGCTG
This sequence comes from Apaloderma vittatum, assembly GCF_000703405.1. NCBI lineage: Eukaryota > Metazoa > Chordata > Aves > Trogoniformes > Trogonidae > Apaloderma > Apaloderma vittatum. The sequence goes on along the minus strand of NW_009727951.1, from coordinate 4,270 downwards.
CCAGCTTAGTCATAACAAATACAAGGAATATCAAATCCAGTCCAACTGCAAATGCTGCAAACTTATCCGATTCACCACAAATGTCTAAACATCTGATTCATCATAGAAATATTTGTGCTGGCACAGGAAATGTGCTTCTTGTTTCTCTTCTAAGTTGTTAAGTGAGAAAAGAATTTTTTTTCTCAGCAGAGCTGCCAGCTTAGTCATAACAAATACACGGAATATCAATCGAGTCCAACTGCAAATGCCGCAAACTTAGTGCAAAGCCATACCCTTACCTTGGGTGAGTCTGTATGTAACACCTTTAATATTAAATTGTGATGCTCTTTCTAAAGACTTCTGGTAAATCCACTGTATGTGTTCAGGGTCATCTCCATCCAATGCAACACCTTCTACAGCAAAGTTCAGAATTTACAGGTAAGTGCTATTAAAACTTGACACTTTAAATAAAATATCATTTCTATAAACACCGTAACTTCTATCACATTCTGTACACAACCTATCTTAACCTCACAGATTTACAGAGCTGTTACAGGTTACATTCTGAGTCAGGAAGGACACTGCAGTATGAGACAAACACGTGAAGAAATACGGAACTGGAGAGTAAGTTCGAGAAGAAAAAATCCCAGCTCAGAGGAGGCTGATTCAATGCAATGAGCCACATAAAGTTAAAAGGTAGGATGGTTTCACTAAAAGCAGTGATTTATGTCTAATTCAAAACAAATGAGTTAAAAGGAGAAAAGTCAGTTTAGCACTAATATACTAATTACCTCCAAAAGGCTGCTCCTTCGGCCACTGCAATATCCTGACATACTCAATACAGTGCTCTGGTAGTCTGGGCATAGATGCAATAGTACACATGGGAAAATTGACCTGATGTGGGCAGGGGAAGAAAACCAGAGACAAATGTGTAATAAGTTATGTATAGTACTAGGAAAAGAAACAAACAAAACAGAGGAATTTAAAAAAAAAAACCAAAAACAAAAAAAAGGAAATATCACTGGTTGAAATTACCTGTGGTGGATAAAGCTCAAGTGTGCATTCAACACATGCTGTCATACCAGGAATAATCACACGAACATTTCCTTTAAAACCTTCTGTCCCTCCATCTATTAAAGGTATGATGGAACTTGGATCCAGTACACCATCTTCATAATGTAAAAATGACATCTAACAAACAAAGGTGAAGGGTTTTGTTGGGTTTTGCTTTTTTTAAACAAGTTGCAAGGAAGAAAAAGAAATCGTAGAAATTTCATTCTTTATGGTACCACAAGATGAAATGCTTAATATACAGTATATTTTGAGGGTACATTGGGCATAAAACACAACTTATTTGTCAGTGCATGGTGCTTCCCCTACTACCTTCCCCCTCCACCTCCTCTTCCCCTCACTCCCCTGAAAAAAAAAAGCTATTATTTCCTTATAGTATAACAGAAAAAATGGTTGGTTAGTTTTAAGGATTTGGGGGGTTAATTCTTGGTTTGTTGTTCTGTTTGGGTTTTTTTAAACACTGGTAAATTCTCAAGAACATTATTTCATAAATAATGAAACAACAAATAATGAAATATTGAAACTGCGGCAGAGAAGAATTAGGGTAGATATGAGGAAACACTTCCTCAGGGAGAGGTGCTCAGGCACTGGGATGCAGTGCCCAGGGAAGTGGTGGAGTCACCATCTCTGGAGGTGTTTAAGGAGAGGCTGGATGTGGCACTTAGGGCTGTGGTCTGGTCGATGTGATGGTTTTGAGTCACAGGCTGGACTTGATGATCTCAGGTCTTTTCCAGCCTCAACAATTCTGTGATTCTGTGAATTCACGATGATAAAATTACCTAGTTCACGGACTAGGTTTCTACTACTTTGTAGCATAAGGGCTCCAAAAGATGACATTTACAAGTTGCAGCACAGTAAGTACTATCTGGCTAATGTAAAAAAAAAAAAAAAAAGTAAATCAAAACAGGAGCACCCAGAGAGCTGGGCAGCTTGAAGTTTTTTCAAAAGCTGACTGCACCAGGCCACAAACAATGTAATCTGATTTTGAAATTACCCCTGCAGGGTGTTGCACAAATGTTGGCTAACATTGCTCAAGAAGAAGGCAGGTAAGGGAGTGTATATTTTGTCCTGGTCACAAAAAGAAAACAGAAAACAGAAGTACATACAGAAAGCTGTGAGTTTCAACAGCCTTCATTTCATTTTAATGACACATTCTACACAAATTTGTTCAATTTTAGTTTTCTACACTCAAGCAATAACCAGGCTTTAAAAAGATTGAGGACTTTACCAGCATGCCATTAATCCATCTTCTTGCAATTATAGAGTCCAGCCCACAAACAATAATATGAAACTCTAGGGGGGGAAAAAAAAAGTTATTTAAAGTCTATACTAATGCATACTTCTTAAGACAAAGTATTCTGGTTGTAACAGTTCAGAGAAATTGACTGCAGTTTAACTGTCTCTGCCAGATTACCTACGTGACAGATGCATGTAAGTTTTGTCTATTTGTTACTTTTACTTCCAGTACACAATAGAAGAATAAAATAATTGGCAATCTAACTGCCAGGAAATGCAGTAAGCAACTACTGCAACGTTCCCGTAAAGCACCAGTGAGTGTCTGGCAAGCAAATACCACTTACGTCGATAGAAGCTTTCATCCATGTCTTGAATCTTTTTAAAATATCTGAATGTAAGCCCAGTAAAGGAATATATTTATAAAGTAGTTAAGTTTACTGTTTTCTATTCACCAACCTAAAGCCAAAACATTATCCAATTTATTACCATAATTTTATATGACACTTTTTTAAAAAAGTGACTCAAAGATTCAAAATTCCCACTGCTGGAGCTGTAGGATCTGAAAAAACAAGGGACACAATGTGACAGTCACACAGAGGAAGAAGCACAGAACACTGGCTCTCACAAAGTCGTGTATCAGTAAGCGCTGCTCTACATTTACAAACTAAAGTATCCTACCAGTACATACTCAAAACACTCTGGTGAATAAACCTGTAATTCTATTACCTCAGTGAAAATTAGACTATTGCATTTGAATAAAAAGAGTTAGTCCAAACACAGAAAATAGTTTCTTAAAGCTCAGCTTGTTTTCCTTGTGTCCTAATGCCACCAAGAACGAGAATTCTCAATCACCAGCTGAATGAATCTGTATGAAAAAGAGAGGGTGGCAGCAAAACACTTTAGATAGTCTTACCACCTACAGAGTTTTTTTTAAAGCCTTCAAGGCTACTACTTGGCTATAAAAGGATACGCCACGACAGCACAGTTGGGAATGCGGCTGTTTAGGAATTCTGCTGCAACCTCTGCTTTTGGCCGCCCGACATCCTTCGGTCTGGGAAATAAAATAAGGAATTTCAAAGGCATTATTTTAGTAGATCCAATCTTTCCAGACTATGCATTGCAGTATCGAATTAAGGGACTAATTGTTACTGTAGGATAATTAAAGAATCCCTGTAAAACATCAGATATGAGACCTTCAGTTAGCTAAATATGTCCATGTATCTTCAGTCATCAGCACAAAAAAAAATTCCAACATTTTTTCATTTTGCTTGCAAGACAAAGATATCAGAAAATTTGACATTTCAATCTGTGTGCTTTACTCTTTAGTATCACCTTTTCTATTAGTCATCAGCTGTATTTGAATGGTAAGGAATGTGTATTTATTTTTTTCACAGTCAAACTATAACACCACAGATCTCAAACCAGGAAGGAATTATACGAAACATTAAGTTAATTATGAGCACCACTGTGACAGGAACTTTCACTAATCTTCAATGACATCTTGTTCAACCAAAGCAATGATCATACTCACTTATTTTGTTCAGGCACTCTTAAAAAAAGCAAACATGGAATTGTGAAAAGATCACTTACCGAAACAGAAACTGTCGGTTCAGATTAGAAACATCTATAGTATCCATGTCAATAACATGGATCTGTCTAAAGCCAGACAGCGCCTGTAAAAGGATAGTGAACTTCATTTAATAGGCAATGAAATGCTCTTACTGCTCCAGAATTCCTCCCACATGCCAAAAAACTCCAACCTTTGGAGGAACAAATGTATATATTCTTTATTCCCTGTGAAGACAGGCATATGGTGGTTCTTTGTTGCCTTGCTAATGCTGATATTTAGACAGATGGAATTAGTAACATTTCAATGGTCAAAGACAATATTCTGCTGAACGTGACATTAGTTTAGTCTACCTAATCAGAACACAGGAAGCCAACAGTAGGCTGACCTATATGGGAAATCTGCAGTATTCCCTCA
>NW_009727950.1:18139-18364 GCF_000703405.1 Apaloderma vittatum | reverse complement strand
AAGACTGGAGGAAAGCAAATGTCACCCCAGTTTTTAAGAAGGGCAGGAAGGATGACCTGTTAGTTACCCTAACTACAGACTGGTCAGCCTCGCCTCCATTCCTGGAAAGGTGATGGAACATCTTACCCTTGGCACTGTCTCTGGGCATATCAAGGATAAGAGGGTCATTAGAAGCAGCCAACACGGCTTTGCCAAGAGGAAGTCATGTTTGACCAACCCGACAGC
>NW_009727950.1:17521-17905 GCF_000703405.1 Apaloderma vittatum | reverse complement strand
ACTGGGGCCAGTGCTGTTCAACATATTCATCAATGACCTGGATGTGGGATTAGAGAGCACTGTCAGCAAGTTTGCTGATGACATAAAACTGGGAGCAGTGGTTGACACACTGAAGGCTGTGCAGCCATTCAGTGAGACTTGGACAGGCTAGAGGGCTGGGCGAGGAGAAATCTTACGGAGTTCAGCAAGGGCAAGTGTAGATTTTGGCACGTGGGAAAGAATAACCCCGTGTGCCAGTGTGAGTTGCGGACTGTCCTGCTGGAGAGGGGTGTAGGAAAGAGGGATGCAGTGGTTCTAGTGGACAGCAGGATGCCCATGAGCCAGCAATGTGCCCTCATGGCCAAGAAGGCCAATGGCATCCTGGGGTGTATTAGAAGGGGAGTA
>NW_009727950.1:0-17135 GCF_000703405.1 Apaloderma vittatum | reverse complement strand
CAGGCTGCCCAGGGAGTTTGTGGCGTCTTCTTCCTTGGCAACATTCAAAACCTGCATGGACGTGTTCCTGTGTGATCTACTGTAGGTGATCCTGCTCTGGCAGGGGGGATGGACTAGATGATCTTTTGAAATCCCTTCCAACCCCTGACATTCTGTGATCCTGTGTGATTCTATGATTATTTGCCATGCATAATAAGACTCTTGCAGCATGAATACAACAGGATATCAAACAGTAACTCCAGAAAATAGGCAGCACATTTAAGATATAGATATATATTTATAAGGGGCAATTTTTGCCAGGTTATATGTGGGACATTTTGGCTATTATCCAGGATGACTCAGTTTGTCTGACTTTTCTGAGTCTGTCACAACCAAAGTGACGTAAATGTGAATTACAGTCATAACAAGCCAATGCTGCTTTTTAAGGTCTCAGATGTGCCTTACTGCACTTTCGCTTAAGCAGTACAAGTGTCCCTTAGGGTACTATTTTTTATTTTATTAAACAGGTTACTAATATAACTGTCTTCTCTCAGAACGCTTGTTTGCAAATTGACAACAACAATGCAAGAAATTAAATCAATCATATTTCTTGTCTCAGAATCCTAGCACCCCAGTTCAGTGAGCTTTCTGAAGGTGCATAGGTTGCTCTCAGCTGAAAAGTACCCTTTTTAAAAACACTTTTCAGTAAATGCATCTCCATCAATATAACCAGAATGAGAGGGAAAAAAAGATCTGAGAAGTATTCCAACTCCCGTACATGACTTAAACTACTCTGAAAAAATCTAGAGTAAGTAATAATATTGCTTAGGACTCTCGGCTTGACCCATGGAAAGTTCTGTTAGCGAAAACATCAGCCCACGTTATTAATATTTCCAGGATCCATAATTTCCATAAAATTTCCATAAAAGTTCTTAGCCTTCTACGTGGTGGTACAAACACTGACATAACAGAGGACCTATTTCTTTAACATCATCTTACAGATATTTTAGCAATCTGAACAATCACCACAAAAAATTAAATGCCTTCATCTCACTTTATTAAACAGTGAATCTGATGGAGTCACAGAGTTTGGATTTCAGTTCCTGGAATTACAATATAGGGACAGAATTTTCAAAATTTCAAAGTTTTTTTATAGTATTACCAAAATCCCTGTCAAAGGGACTTCAACTGAAAATTAAGTTCCTTCATAATTGTTATAATATATCTCACGGATTAAATGGACTGTGGAAATGATCCACCTAAGCCTGTACCTATGAAACTGAGAAACTATTTCATGAAGAAAATATTGAACAAGTTCTTCTTATTTGTGCTGATGCAGAAATAACTATGTTTCAGGCCTGACCTATAATAAACACTCATGTGGAATTAAGATAGACTTTAAACCACAAAATTCAACCTCACCCTTCCTCTCTCCACTTTGTTTCAGGCAGGACTGTTTCTCGTGTACTCTCTGGGCTGGAAGGGAAACTGCAGTTTGTTTTTGGAGTTTTTGCCTTGAAATCTTTCTATCTTTCCCCAGCTCCCTTTCCTCCTTCTCAATGTCATGCCTGAAACAAAATGAGAAGTTCAAAAGGCTGGTGACTGACAGTTTCTGAAACGGGTGGCATTTATGATGAAGGTACTTTGTTTTCTCACTGGTATGCCATTTACCAGTAGTCAGTAACATGCCTTGAGTCAGACGTGCAACTGCTCTTAATATTTGAGATTAAAAAAATAAATAAATCTATGATGATCTTTTGCATATAAGGACTTCAAAACGATGTAAAATAAACATAAAACTGTTCAGCACATGTGAAATGTGAGTTTTGGCATCAGGTAGGCTTTTCAGTAAGTTCATTAGGATGTTAATAGAGGAGTGCTATTTATCTTTTCAACACTCTGCATATTCTGAACATCAGGAATCCAGCTCTCTATTAGAGAAAAAGCATTTTTAACCATGTATCCATTCAATCCACCAAATAATGTCAAGTAAAAGAAATGTTTCTAACTCTGGAGATAGAAAGCTGTGCAGGATGCTATGGAAATGGCAGTCTTTGGAGAGGAATTTAAAATACCTTAGGTAATGTAGAAAGTTATCTTTGCTTTTCTAATTTTTACTTTGGACACACAAAAATACAGTAAAGAAAAACGTGCCTGCAATGTTTACATTTTTAAGGTAGTTCTGGTGCTTGGGGTGTGCTGCATAATATGCCCACCATGGAATGAAGAAGGATCTGAGAGCGGTAGGATGTCGCTCATCTCCATGGAGCCTGTACTTTAACCCACTGGTACATCAAGAGGGCACATTCTGGAGAACAGTTCAGGAGACTGCAGATTGTGTGAAGCCATTGGCAGAATGAAATACATAATATTTCATTTGCCCATTTTATACAAGTAAGATGGAGGTAGCCGCTACGTAGGCAATTTGTGCAGTGAGTCAGGCATATTTTCTGATAGTAGCTATTGACCAGTCAATTCAGAAAGAGGCTTTTTTTTTCCTTTATTCCTTATAGAACAAAAATTTAGAAGAAAAATACTGAAAACAGGAGTAAAAACATGAGGCAATTAAGTTTTTGATAAGGAAGAGGTAGGAAAAGAAGAGCAAAATCAAGGAACTCATTAAAATAAGGGAAGATAGTGTGGTATGCTAACATACTGCGGCTTTGGAGCATCTGAAACAATCTGCAGTTCCACAATAACAGCCTGCCTGACAAGCGCCCCATCAGCATTATCACCATGTTTAGGAACATCCCTTTGTAAATGAAGGCAACATTAGTTCAAGTGTCTCAAGATTTTGCACAGTTCATGCTTATGTTATTATCTGGAAACTCCACACCTCCTGTAGCTGGAGTGGTTAAAGAAAAAGAAAGAGGTTTTTTTAAAAACATTTTCTGACCTTCATTCCAGAATGCTAAGATAATTTTAATGCACATTAAGTTTTCTCATTTTTTTCTTTCTCTTTTGCAACTGTTGTACTGCCACAAGCTATAAAAATGTGAAAATTGGAGGAAAAAATACAAATAATCCATTTTTCATTCACCAAGCTTTCCTCATTTGGTAAAAGATTCAAATAGAGAGGGAGAGTAGGGCGTGAGCCCTAAATACTACATCACATTGTCTTCAGAGTGGCAAAAGAATAACGGGATGAGATAAGAAGAAGAAAAGAGAGGAGGAAAGTATATCTGACAACTCGTTTCTAGTTAAGTTTCAAAAATACCTATCTGCCAGTGAAAAAAGTTTTTGTCACACCATTTGATTTCCCTAGAACTACCAAAACCACACCTCCTTATTTCCTCCCCTGAGTCTGATCATCTTGCCTGTCAATTTATCACAGTAGTATCACTTATTCTAAAACCAAACACCCAGCCTGTCCTATTCATTTCATGCTACAAGAGAGGTCATACTGAATGTCAGCTGTGAGTCAGGGCCTTCAAGTATGTACTTCTCTCCCTTTCTGCAGAACACCAGCAGGGCAGCTTGATTCATGGAGGACTGTGTATTAATTCTAAGTGACTGGCTTCCTGGGTATATCTCACTCACTCATGCACAATCTATTGTGTTCTCTGTAATGAAACCCACAGTGATGATATTTAGAAAGTTAATATGTCCAAGCAATGAAGCCATTGGTTCCTATCCAAGAACTTAATCAACAGGACACGTTTTCTTCAACTCCGTTGTCTCATGAATTAATTAAAGCAATTCAAGATTCTTGTGTGTTGAAAACGTGCTTCGTTATTTACAGGCTAAAGCCAAACACTCTGAACCAGAGCAGATGATTTTCTCTGCTAATCTGGGGCATGGTTAACCCAGTACTTAGTCACTGAAAGCAAATACCATTCTAATAACTTCCTGTGCAGAGGTCCAAGGAGAATATCACATTTTCTTTTTTTGAGTCAAGAGTATCTTAATTCCAGAAGCAAAATGCCTTGTAGTTGTGAGAGAAAATGAAAGCGTGAAGGTACATATTTTGTGAATCATAGATTCTCTTTAGTTTGCTGTCTTAATTTTGTCGAAAAATCATGTTGCCAGACTTACTTAAGTCATGTTGCCAGACTCCTTAAAAGGATAGAAGGCCAAAGAGAACCTAAGGGATTTTCACTTCTTCTTTTCTTATAATTTTTCCACCTGCACAGATTTGCCTGATTTACCTTGTAAGAGAAATGAAACTGTTGTGCTCCAGTCAACCTGCTGCAGAAATTGGAGAGCTAGCTGATAAAGCATATTGTGGAACTCATACAGTACTACTCTTATTAAGATAAGCTTTTAAAACTGCCCTCAATATTTTCAGGCCTTTTTTTATAACCAGCATGGATAAGCATCATTAAATTAGTTATCTGTAAAAGCGTAGTTTCTCTAACGGTCGTTGCTTATGAGAGATCTGTAACAGCTCTGTAATACAGCGGATGCAGTCTGGGCTCTGTGTGCATTATTGTATTGGCAAAGTCTACACAGTTGTTACAGTTGTTATATATTGACAGAAAGGTGCAATAAATAAAAATCAAGCTAACCAGAAGCATATGAACACATTAAGATAATCAACAGCTGGTTATATAGCAACTATATGTCACATTTTTCCTATGACTTTTTATATTCTCTTCCTGATTCTGCTGTTGTCTCAGGTTAAACCAGAGGTTTTTCAGTGGACAGATTGTTTCTTACTGTGTTTGCACATTGTATAGGAGAATAAGGAATCAGTCCTGCCTGAAGTCCTCAAATACTGCTATAATACTAAAAAACACCACTATAAGCAAAGCTGAATCAAGCAACTGTACTAGTACTTATTTATATAATTAAAATTACAATATAGCTTTCCTCCCCTCTCCCCCTTCCCATCTTTAAGGTACACACTGTTGTTTGGATAATCAGATATCTTAAACGATTTCCTGGCTTTATAACTAAAGTGGTAAAACAGAACATGCTCTCAATTCAAAGGTGGAAAGAGAGGCCTGCCGCCTGTAGCAATTAGGACTGAAATATGATTATGCATGGAAATTATCCAATTTCAAAGGAGCTTTAGAGAAATTATTCTAAAACTGTAGGTTCTCACCAATCAACAGCTAAGAAGGCATACATACCAGACCAACAGGACATGAAAATCAGAGATTTGGGAGAATTCAGAGGCTAAAATAAATTCTTTTCTCTGTGGAAGAGAAATTTCAACAGTGACTGACCTCTAAAATGAAAGCCGGACACATTTTACTCAATCCCTTATCCTGAAAGTTCACATAGTGGTAAGAGCACCTTATTATGACTAAACCCTTGCGTGTATTTCTTATTAAGCTGATTCTTTTCTTTCTTTTCCTTCTCATTAATTAATTAATGAGACCTACTGTTGTTCCAGCTACATGGCTGAAAGAACAGCATAATCCATGACATTAATTTTAGAAAGAGACATTGTGAAATACCTGGCTTAAACAAGTATTTCAGCGGCCAGGACTGTGGCTCCATACAAGTGCATCTGCATCCAGATGTACTAACAAATATACATTAAATCATTTTCAGTATTTAGGAACCATACGTCACAGAATTAGAGCCTCAAAGATTAAGTAAGCGGATTTAAACTCAAATATCAAAACCATATGCATTGGATTGTCAAATTTTTCAAATGCATTCCAATAATGAGTAACTAGCCTGACAGACGAACTTATTTATAAATTTTATCCAGATAAATAAGTCCAACAAGTGAAACGTTTGTTCAACAAATTGTAAATCTGTACTAGAATGCACAATGCATACATTATGGTGCTAGTATTATTTACTTGCATTTGAATTCAAGTTATAGAAAATGTAAAGTATTGCTGTATAGTTTACTGTGTGTAACTGAAGGTGGATAACAAATCAAGCAAAAAAATTGGGAAAAAACCCCCAATTTCGTATTCATGACACCTGAATGTCACTTTGGATAATAAGATGGCAGGTTTAGGTTATCCTCATTGAGAGGGTGCTCAGGCATTGGGATGCACTGCCCAGGGAAGTGGTGGAGTCACCGTCCCTGGAGGTGTTTAAGGAGAGGCTCTTAGTCCCATGGTCTAGCCTTCTCTCTATGTTCCTGTTCACAGAGACATAGAAGCACAGAATCATTTAGATTGGAAAAGGCACTTAATCAGAGAATCACAGAATCACAAAATCACAGAATGTTAGGGTTTGGAAGGGAACTTGAAAGATCCTGCCAAAGCAGGATCACCTGGAGTAGGTCATATAGGAACATGTTCAGGGAGGTTTTGAATATCTTCAGAGAAGGAGACTCCACAACCTCTCTGCGAAGCCTGTTCCAGTGGTCTGTCACCCTCACACTCTCTCAAGCAGTTCGCTGTCTTTCTTGAACTGATGGGACCAGCACTGGACACAGCATTCCAGATGTGGCCTCACCAGGGCAGAGTAGAGGGACAGGACAACCTCTCTTGAATTCCTAGCTACTCCTCTTCTAACACACCCCAGGATGCCATTGGCCTTCTTGGCTACGAGGGCACATTGCTGGCTCATGGGCATCCTGTTGTCCACCAGAACCCCCAGGTCCCCTTCCTTTACACTTCTCTCCAACATATCAGTCTCCAACCTATACTGGGTTAGTCTTTTTTACGTGCAAGATTCTACACTTGCCCTTATTGAATTTCATAAAATTTCTCCCCATCCAACTCTTCAGCCTGTCCAGGTCTCTCTGAATGGCAGCACAGCCTTCTGGCGTGTCAACTATTCCTCCCAGTTTTGTGTCATCAGCAAACTTGCTGACAGTGCTCTCTATCATTTGAACCAGGTTGTTAGTGAATATATTGTATAGTATTTTTCCCAGTACCGACCCCTGGGGGACTCCACTAGACACAGACCTACAACTAGATGCCGTCCCATTGACCACAACACTCTGACTTCTTTCCTTCAACCAGTTCACAATCCACCTCACTACCCAATCATCCAGACTTAAGATCATCCAGACTTAAGATCATCAAGTCCAACCATTACTCACACACTGCCAAGTCCATCACTATGTCCCTAAGCACCACATCTACATGTCTTTTAAATACTTCTGGGGATGTTGCCTCCACCACTTCCCTGGGAAGCCTGTTCCAGTGCTTAGTAACCCTTTCCAGGAAGAATTTTTTCCTAATATCCAATCTAAACCTCCCCTGGTGCAACTAGAGGCCATTTCCTCTTGTCTTATCACTTGTTACTGGGTAGAAGACACTGGTCGCCACCTCAGTATAACTTCCTTTCAGGTAGTTGTAGAGAGCGATAAGGTCTCCCCTCAGTGATCTTTTCTCAAGGCTAAAAAACTCCAGTTCCCTCAGCCACTCCTCATAAGACATGTTCTCTAGACCCTTCAGCAGCTTAGTTACTCTTTTTTGGACATGCTCCAGCACCTCAATGTCCCTCTTGTTGTTAGTGGCCCAAAACTTAACACAGGATTCGAGGTGTGGTCTCACTATTGCCAAATACAGGGTTAAAATCACTGCCCTGGTCCTGCTGGCTACAGTATTTCTGATACAGGTAAGGATACCTTTGGTTTTCTTGGCCACCTGGGCACACTACTGTCTCATATGCAGCTGGCTGTTGACCAGCACTCCTAGGTCCTTTTCCGCCGGAGAGCGTTCCAGCCACTCTTTTGTATCATTGCCTGGGCTTGTTGTGACCCAGTGACAGGACATGGCACTTGGCCTTGTTGAACCTCATACAATTAGCCTTGGCCTATCAACTTGGCCTGTCCAGGTCCCTTGGAAGAGCCTTCCTACCCACAAGCAGATCAACACTCCCTCACAACTTGGTGTAATCTGCAAAATTAAAAGTGAGAGTTCCTCTCACTTTTTTGGCAAAATTAAAATGCATCATCAGATATCATCGCTATTCCCTCGTACTTCATTCACTTGAAATTTCTGGCTAGAAAGCAACATTTCCCACCTGAGCTTAGCAAGAGTCTCACAGACTCTAGAGTCTCTTCAATACCAAGGAGAAGGAGAGAACTGAGAACACAGGAAGATATCTCATCTCATGTACTGCTGCATGTAGATTGCAAGTCATCCCAAAAGAATGTACCAGATGATGCTATTGAAATCTTCTTTCCCTCAACCAGAAAGCAATTTCTTTGAAATATCTAAGTTTAAACAATGTTACTCAGTGTTTGTGTGCGCTCATACTTTCCTTAGAGCAAATGGAAGAGTATAAAATTTTCTTTTCTCTCGTCTTTGAAGTTGCTCCTATACTTCTAACTCTCCTCATATTCTGCATTTTATTTACCTGTATAAAAAGTAGAAATTAATACATATTCTTTTCATGAACCTTCTGGATTCTTTCTAACATGTAAAGCTGTAGTCACTACATACCAACTATTCTGTTATTCTGCTTAGGATATGAAAATGCATTCTGTATAGTGTATGAAAATCTTCTGAACTAGCAGCTTTCAGAAGCCTTTTCTGTGCAGCGCTGTTGATATTTCCAAAGAATTTCAAAAGCAGAGCAAATTACTTAGTCAAGTTTTAGTCAGTGTCTGTGTCAAGGAGGCTTTAATATAAAGAATAAAGCCAAACAATTTCTCTCCTTTGCTTGCTTTACTCATTGGTGCCTAGCACTAAAAGTTTAAGACAAAGCTGGTATGCAGCTAAGAAGGAAGTTAGGAATTTGTGATTTGTAACGCTGTTGATACATTTCCCCTTCCTTTCTGCATCTGGAAAGAAGAAAAAAAAAGTTTAGACATTTTTTCAGATGCCTGTAAGACAACTATTTTTTCCTGAGATTCCTGACTCATTTCCTATCTTCCTGTAAATAATTTTACCCAAGAATTTGTCATCCACTATTCTCCCTGCTAGCAAATCTCTAGTCTGTTTACTTTCAGAAATACTGCTATATGCTAAAGTTTTAGAGAAATAATTCATATTTAGAAATTCTTTCTGAAGTATTCTATTCCGTGTGCTTTTCTGAGACTGAGTAATTCAATCCTGAAGAAAATCATGTACTTAATGAACCTTTCAGTATATATGTAGATAGGGATTCTCTCTGCTCACTTGGCTTACTGTCAGCATGGCCAGAAAGGAAACAATGGAAAATCAGAGCCTGCACTGTGAGGTCTGGCTAAGGTCATGAGTGTGTTTAAGAGCATGTATTACATGACTGTCTGCATGAAATGGAAGATAAGGACAGTTTTGATTATATATGTATATATACTTTTTTTTTCTTAAGGAAGTGGATGTTTAGAGACTGTTTGATCCAGAGATGCCAAGTATGATGTTTTGCACAATTTTCAAAGGGGAATATGAAAGTATGGAAAATCCTTTGCAGAGGAGTGCACATGTTGGCAATATTTCTCTTTTGTGATAAATACCTGTCAGAACTATTTTATGCATCTTGGAAAGCTACACATGAAAAACAGCTTCTAGAAACAGAAAATAAATAAATTGTGAAATATTACACGATTCTGCTTTTTATATTTTAGTTGTCTGTGTTATGTTTGGGAAGAACTACACCAAAGAAATTAGCGTCTTGATATTAACACCATATCACATTTACTGCCTTTTCTTCTGCTTTCTATCAAAACCTTTGCTAGACTGCTACAGTGATATTAACCGATATAAGCATTAAGTCACTTGAGAGTACTGGAGGAGATAATCCCGGTTTGTATATGATAAAGAAATGCTGTATCTTCTCTAATTCACACTGGGAATTTGTTTTACCTCTGTTGTTGCCCAAATAGGACTGAAAAACAAGAAGGTACTATTGGACCAGCTCCTTGCATCCTACATTATGGTTTAAGCAGATAAATGGAAGTGGTCCTTAGTACAGAAGCCTCATTTAAAATACATGACAGATTTTCTGACAGTGAATATACTTAAAATTAACTTCTTTAAATTAGAAATATCAACAAAAATAATTAAATCAACCTTACAGGTAAAAAGAGAATGGTCCTTATTTTTTAGACCACATTCCTCTGTTGATCTTATTCTGGAAATTGTTTGTGAATGACTGATACCAAATCCACCCAGAATAAATCTGATAAATCTGATTAATTCAGAGGATAATGTGACCTAAATAAAGCACAAGCACAGATTGCCAGCAATGTCATTAGTTTTAGAAAATGCATCTCTAAAGCATGGAAATGTTCACAAAAATGCAGATTTAACTCACTTTTCTGAGTCATCCATTTGAACTTACACATTCTGATATCCTTTGCAATGGTGCAGGACAATTAGAGGAGTTACTCTGTGTTTAGAGTACGGTGATACTGAAGATTAGATTGGTTTACAGAGAAGATAGGAATATCAACATGGGTCACCTGAATTAGAAAAATCCTACACTCTATATCTGCCTCGAACACAATTTAATTTCACTGATATGCAACAGCTGTCGATTTAAAGAAAAAAAAATACTCAGCATGGCCACAATCATAACAAACAATGACCTTGGCTTATATCTTGTAGCCATGGTAGCAACTGAAAGGACTCTTCCCACAGTAAGTTAGGAGGAGGGGTTTAATCACTGTTTCCCATGACTGAGTGTCTCAGCAACGGAGCAAGGCTGAGAAAAAAAAGTTCTGCAGTGAATGAGGTTATTCTGAGGCACAAGATAATTTGTGATCACACCATAGGAATTTTGCTTCAGTTCTATAGGGAATATGGCTGCTTTAGAGGCTCTGCTTGCAGCTGCTTTTGGAATCATAAAACTGCACCTACCAATGATTTTACTATATTTATATATTTATCAAAGAAACAGAGTTGTCAAATCGAAGTCAAAACTCTGGAGCTTGTTCTCAGCTTGGCTTTTGGTAATTTTTTTGTGCGTCTTGCATTAAATTTATAAGAGGAGTGCTACTACTTTCTGCTTAACATAAATGTGGAAAATAAAATCATTCTTTTCAAAAACAAAATAAAAAATGTTTGAGGAGTCTTTTCTGACTTTCTCCCTGGCAGATAAAAGGAATGGCTCATTCTTTTAAGCTTCTGTATTTTTTTCCTCATATCCTCAGGAGATGCAAAAAGCACAAATGCAATGTGATCTGTTTGATCATCGTGTTCATAAATGACAAAGAAAATTTGAAAAAATTGGAAAATAGTAACTAGGGAGTTTCACAAAAGTTATGTCATCACTTCTGTCCCAAAAGATCAAAGAATTGATCCTCAGGAAAGAAAATTTTCAGGTCAATATGTAGCTGGAATACAATACTGTGTATGCCACAGGTAAATACTGGGATGCTCATGTTGTGCTTGAAATACGTAGCCCCTCTCTAGCCACCTCAGCCAGAGTTTCAGAAAGTCAGCCTTTTGCAAGGAAGCTCAGCAAGAATCTGCATGTCTCTTCTGTGGCTTTGCACTTGCTAGTTTTTATGTGTGTGCATAGGAAGCGCTTAAGACACCACCATATCAGGTACCTGACTTGCTTATTTTGGCAGCTGCCACCCTATTTAATCCAGCTCTCAGGGCCTTCCTCTTTCTGTCAGATCCAGGGCTCCATGTAAGCACTCAGCTCAAGTCAGTACCACCAATAGGCAGAATTTTCTATTTTCAGTTGCTCTGTCACACAGCCTTCCTCCTGGCTCATTGTACAGCGTCTCACTTTGCCTTCTTGTCAGATTAAATTGGTAAGGTCAAAATAAGTACCAAATTTAATTGGACTGATTTCCATGGTAGCCTCTCCAGCTGTGGCCCTCCAGCCCGTGAGGAGGTGAAGCTTCCAGGAAGAAGCAGGGAACAACATTCTGTCCGCATCGTACCTGCAAACAGAGGAAAAGATGCTATATAATAGGTACAGACAAATGGCTGCTTTTATGGAACCTTTCAAATAATCCCTAAAATATGTAAGAATAAATATACTAAAAAAATTCAACTTGATTTATTGTGAAGGGAAGATATTATGTAAGTGATAGGTCTTGTCTGTGAGGCTTGCTTCACTGATTTTGCTAGATAAGCGTAAAGGAGTTGGATTTAGAGCATCACCGCAGTGTAGCAAATGGAGAAGAGAAGTAGGGAGTTCCCAATTATCCTGAGGGATAAGGATGGCTGTTTTCAAAGGCTGGAGTGAATCAAGCATGCATAGTTGGGAATCCCTCCTGTTTGGAAAAGAGTGTGATACTTAGTACACCTTTAGTGGCAGAGCACTCTAATCACCATGGCAGAAAGAAAATGACCCCAAAAAGCAGTGCCAGTGTTGTGTTTTCACGCTCTGCAGTGAAACACAAAAGCAACTGGAATACTGAAGAGTGGGCAGGAAATGGCCACCAACATCAGATGCCTAAAATAAGAACAGAGGACACTAATATCTCTTAGTAATAATACTTTCCCAGAAAAGTCACGGCCTCCAGTAACTGCCACTCCAGGGACTCCTCCAGTATATTTAATAACCCTCACTGAATTTTTCTTCAATTAAGTTTTTATGGTTACTTTTTGAATACATGAAAATCTTCATCTTTCCTCACTTTCTGTGGCAAAAAGTTACCTAATCTACCCCCCCTTTTGTTTTAGCTTAACCTGCCAGACTGTAGGTTTTTTTGTTAGATGTGTCCTAATTCATTTATTCGAACAGGCAAACAGCAGTCACTGCCTTCTTGCCTTTTGCCTGCCCCTAGCGATTTTTCTCAACCGCTGTCTGTGTCCCTTTCAGCCTTTTCCAAAATGACGAGCTGCAGTGTTCATGCTCCTGCCTCCACACCACTCCTGCTCGTGGATCATCTGCTTTGCTCGGATTATGTGAACCTTTTCTTGTCCTGCTGCTTTTCAGCACAGAACACTTGGAGCTACATAGAGAATTCACCATGCAGCAGCTGCCAGCTTCAGGTCATGCCACCACGATACTTTCCATGAAAGCAGGAGATGGAGGGGAGGGGATTAGGGCGAACAGGCCAATAATCTCAATTGTTTATTTTTAAATAGCTATGATATATGATATAGTATCATAGCTATGATACTCAGTTCATGGGTTCGGACTTTTTTAGTGAGTAAGCAATGCCACTTGTAAACGTTTCCCTTAAAACTGGTTTTACAGCTAGTCTTGCAGAACCCAGCAAGGCAGGACTATGCATTGTCAGCGGAACAAAACTACTGTGAAAGCTAAATGAAAGGTCAAATAATTTGGCTTCATTCCTTATTGGGAAATGCACAGCCAGTGTGTAGTAACTGTTGTCAGCACTTAGGGGTGGGTGGTCTCTTGAGAATGGAAGCTGCATGGAAATTCCCATGTTTTGGGCAAAGAGGGAAAAGAAGGAAGGGGGACCCACTGCCTTGTAAGACATGTGGCCAAGAAGGGAGTGTCTTTACTGACTTCTGTGTGCAGCTGAACTGCGTGACACTAGTGACTGAAATGAAAATAATTTGAAGTGTATTAGGGGTATACTGGATAATGATAATTCATTCCAAGTGCTGTTAGGATTCCATTAGCACTTGCAGATTTGAAACAAAGTATAGCAAAACTGTAACTTTTTGAACTCACCTGGGGAGAGGTTTACAGGTAGACAAGATACCCTACTAATTACAACATTATAGCAGACCCATGAAGATGACAAGTGAGAATAAAGTTCTCACTAGATGGGAGCTGTTTATTTAGTTAGCGTTTCTACAGCTTTGAAAAATATAGGGCAAAAATGTCAGTCTGAACTTTTCTTCTTGCAAGAGTTGAAATATGAAACTTAAATATCATTCTATATATCTTCCATATATTGCCACAATGTTTTAATTCGAAGAAATTATGCATTTCAAATATTTGTATTTGATAGCAATGCTTAATTACTTAGATGTTAAACCACCTCTGAAGTATAGCTTTTTATTTTCTCCATAATCTTCCAGAGGTAATAGCACTCATACCAACTTCTTTTCTTTCCCCACTCCATAGCTTGAAATGACCCATTTGTTGTTTAAATTAGTAAACGTGCAATAAAAGAAAGAGCAGAAAGAAATTAGTGCTTATTACTCACTGGAAGGATGTCCCTGAAAACCTATACTGATATTTATGAAGGTACTGTTATCTAAAGGTATTAGGGTGTCTAAATATTACATGCCTGTGCAGAATCAGAGAATCTGCAAAAAACTCTGCACATCGAATTCATTTAAATGTTAGCTTTCAAAAGTCCCACTGAGGCTTATAACCACATCTAGAGTTATTTCAGCAGCTTGAAACCAACAGTAACATTTTTAGATGGTAAGTGCCTTGAAGGCAAAACAGCAATAAAGTTGGCTAAGTACAGGTGGCTTAGCTGCTGCATTGGCTATTCCACAGGCAGTCCCACAACAGATGCCTACTGTTGTACGTGCAGCTGTGAGGAGACCGCATTTACAGAATATTATTGCAAACACATGCATCCAGAAGAGCATGTAAGCCCCTAAAATAAGTTGGAAATGGTCTGGGAGACAGCCTGTATTCAAGGCCCATTTTCTCTCTAGCTGTCAAACAAGTCCCTGCAATTTGTGTGAAGGTCTGCTTTTCTGCATATCAGATACACTGAGGTAGTTTGTATTAGAGGTCCTGGTATTGCTGGTTTTCATTTGCAACATGCCTGTGGAAATGAGATGCTAGCTTCTGCGTCACACTCCTCAGTGAGCTTTAACGATAGGCAAGATTTGAAGAAAACAATATGCTCCTTTTTAAAGGAGCTGTTTTGCAGTTCCTTCTCTGTTTAACACCTCAGCTTCTGTATCTTTTTCTTAGATTAAGCTGAAATTTCCCTCCTTAGAGATGAAGTCTATCTTACTTCTGTTATCTAAGATGGCTACCAGCTCTTTCTGAAGTCCTCTCATGACCCGTAACTTGAAAGGAAAGCTAAAGATTTAAGATCCACCCTCCTTAACCAAAGAATATTAAGGTGCCTCAGAAATAAGTCCTATTTTCCATGACATTTTCAAGCTCGGCTGTCACCTCCCTTGAGACTTTGCTCCCTTGTTTCTTATGAGTGGGCACCGATATGCCACATGTTGTAATAAGCACATGTGGGCCAAAGAGTAACTTCTGACTATTAATCCCACTTCTGGTGAGGAAGACTGCTGATTACAGTCTCCTTTTCAGTGTTATAGCCATCTAAATGGCATTTTAAGTTGTGTAACAGGAATTGCCATATAGGTGATACTGTTACTATGCTCATAACCATTTTTTCTCTAAAGATTTATAGGCAACTGTCCTGCATCCTATGTTTATGGACAGGTTTTGCTGTCAGAGAACGAGTGGGGCTGCTGCATAACAGACTATGAGATGAGAGCCACAAATAGCCACACAAAAAAAGGAGCAGTCTGAGCACACCTGAGCAAGGTGAGCAGGGTGAGGCAGAGACAACAGGGACCACTGAGAATCTTGCAATCATCAGACAACTGCAAGTCAATGTCAAGCTGGCAAGTCTACTCTACAAGTCCAGGAACGACCGAGCACGGGTCGGGTAAGGACCCATGGTAAGGGCACCTGAGCGTGAGTGTAGGTGGAGATCCTGGGTCAATGGATGCAGGATTTGGAGGCTGGATGCCTGGTGAGGCTGGTCAGGGCACTTAAGGCTTCAAAGACTTTCACTGTTATAGATAGGTTTATGAAGATCCATGTTCGTTGTGGAGCAAAGTGAACTCCACTACTACCACCAAAAAAACCACCCAAAATAAAATCCCCTCCCAATAATTATTACCATAACACATCTGTACAATGTTTGCTCTTCTATCCTCCATGTGATGGATGGAAGAAACACAAAATAGAAAGGGAAAACTTTGCATCAGTTTCAAAAGTCCTAGGATGAGGCCCTTTTCCCTTTAATATAAATACAGAAATATTAATAAAAATGTAACAAAATAATCCATGCAGATGAGCAGGAATCCGCTAGTATGAATCTGGTGTTTAACATACTGTTTAACATGTTTAACATGTTGTTGATATACAGTTTGTTTACACATGTCTCTTCTTCCTTTCTACATTGCCTTTGTTCTGTTTTCTCACAACTGATACATACTTATTATATTTTTCTTTAGAAGGAAACAGAACACGGTAAAGTGCAAAATTATTTACATCCTTATATGAACATATCCTTCTAGTGACATATTCTTTAAAAATTAACAATTTTTTATTCAGTGCTTAGGAAAAGCTTAATCATTTACTTTCTCCATAGTCCTCACATGTATCTGACAATCCGTTTTATGTTTTTCATATTAATGACAGTGCTCATTTTTCAACTTAGACAGCAGCTTCTAAGTTTTGGGGAGTCATAGAGCATCTCTATTTCTTCTACTTGCTGTGTCTTATCTGCCTTTCCCATATATCCCCTCTGCAAACCATTTATTTAGTTACATCTTTGGGAAATGGTGCTTTATCTTATGTTTAATTCATGAGAAATAGTTGTCATGAGTACTCTACATTACAGGTCACTGATAAAACACTCTCCTTCTCACTCTCACTTCCATTTCCTTGCAAACAACTTGAAATGAAAATGTGAAAAATGTGATAACCGTTCCATCATAAGCCAAGTATTGATGAAAAAGGTTTTTTGCCCCCAAAATATATTCGTAGTTACACTGCTGTAGTTAAGACCTACTGCTAAAGTCTATTCTGTTTGTGCAGTGTTTTCGTTTGAGATTTTCTTTCTTCAGCTGCTGAAACTAGTCATTAGCATGTCTGTACATATGGGATGATCTCATCTCACACTAAAAATTTCTGAGGCAGAGATATAAAAGGGAAACTAAATGATAAAGACTAGAGTGTGATGAGAATGATTGCTTATCCCAATGAGATATAAATTCATATCGTATATTCAGCTATTTATGCCTGTGAAATTCAGTAGTGGTGGACTTGCAGAGATGCTCAGATTAAGCCGAGTCCCTTCTGAATACTTTTTAAAGACATTTTCTAAATGTCCATCTTGGTTAAAATTTGTGTTTTCTATAGGAACTGTAGAAATGGAGGGGGTTATTTTATCTGTTTTTTTTTTTCCTTTTTTAACTGTGTATGTTAACTAAACATTTAGCTTACCCTGCTGAATTTTCGTTAAATAAATCAAATATTACACTAGACTCTAATGCAAAAGCAGTTACAATCACAAACTCATACATTTTGTTTCCAAATCACAGGAAGAATTAACAGAACTAACGTTTTTGCATTTAAGTACAGTGCTTATTCCATATAACTATTCCAAAGGGATTTCTATGTCTTTAGCTCCAAAGGAGTGATGTTTAAGGGTACCAAATTCCTTGCAGGCTCACTGTCCTGGGTTTGAGCTAAAACCCAGT
>NW_009727949.1:0-39139 GCF_000703405.1 Apaloderma vittatum | reverse complement strand
AGCAGCCCTGAAGAAAAGGACTTGGGGGTATGGGTGGATGAGAAGCTCAACAGGAGCCGTCGGTGCGCACTTGCAGCCCAGAACACCAATCGTGCCCTGGGCTGCATCAAGAGGTGCGTGGCCAGCAGGTTGAGGGAGATGATTCTTCTCCTCTACTCCACTCTTGTGAGAACCCCCTGGAGTACTGTGTCCAGTTCTGGAGCCCACAGCACAAGAAAGATCTGGACGTGCTGGAGTGTGTCCAGAGAAGATGATCAGAGGGCTGGAGCACCTCTCCTGTGAAGACAGACTGAGAGAGTTATTTAGTCTGCAGAAAAAAAGGCTCTGAGGAGACCTTATTGTGACCTTCCAGTATTTCAAGGGGGCTACAAGAAAGCTGGTGAGGGGCTTTTAGGATGTCGAGTAGTGATAGGACTAGAGGGAACAGATTGAAGCTGGAGATGAATCGGTTCAGATTGGACATTAGGAAGAAGTTCTTCCCCATGAGAGTGGTGAGACACTGGCACAGGTTGCCCAGAGAGGGGGTGGAAGCCCCATCCCTGGAAGTTTTTAAGGCCAGGCTGGATGGGGCTCTGAGCATCCTGATCTAGTGGGGGATGTCCCTGCTCATGGCAGGGGGTTGGAACTAGATGACCTCTAAGGTCCCTTCCAACTCTGACAATTCTATGATTCTATGAAATACATGTGTTTAGCTGAGATCGTAGCTAAGAATTAACAAATGAGACTGCTTCATATTGACTACTCTAGTTTCTAGAGATTCCATAAGCTTCCATGTAAGGGAGCCAAAGAGTCTCCACACAGGATTGTTTTCTCACTGGAGAGATCTTGGAAAATTATAGGATTCAAACATAAGGGCATAACCAAGATTAGAGGCTGATGAATATACAAGTGATAGATAAGATGAAGTGAA
The DNA here is from genome assembly GCF_000703405.1 of Apaloderma vittatum. NCBI lineage: Eukaryota > Metazoa > Chordata > Aves > Trogoniformes > Trogonidae > Apaloderma > Apaloderma vittatum. The sequence continues at coordinate 38,229 of NW_009727949.1, read as the reverse complement.
AAGAGAAAGAAACCATGCAGTGTAATGATACATGTATCACTGAACTTTCAAGACATGAATAATGTAGATGCAAGATTACTATTTCTAATGTGATTTCGCATTGTTTATTCTTCCTAAAGTCTTCAACGATGCAGATTGGATCTGCTTTGAAGACCTCATCTCATAAAACACAGGGTTTTATCAGCCCTGGAATTAGTCAGTCAGTCAGACAGTTGCTCAGCAGTTCCTCATTCATTTTCAAGAAAGAACCCAACAAACCAACAAAAAAAATAAAATAAATAAAAAAAAAAAACCACCAAAATACAGATATCAGTCAAGATAGATTTCCCTAACAGAGAATTGTGGCAACCATTGGCTGCCATAACTAAACACGATTACCTTCCCAGGAACAAATCCACCAGGACGGAAGAATGGCCTGTTCCTGGTCAACTGGGGGAATTGAAAAGTTGCCTTCTTCCAGATTTCATCTGACTGAAATTCAGGCAAATATACAGAGTTTAGTTTGTATTACTTAATGTACATTCTCTATTGTATACATTGATGCATAAACTGATCCATTTCAGTGACCTGTTCACTGTCTGTAACCACCCTGTTTTTGAAGTTTGTTAACCACATGTCAGGGCATAAACTGTAACAAAATAACTTAAAACTCCAAGCCACCATATAGACAAACTCACCATACAAAACCTTATTTCACATTTAAGTAGACAAAATCAAGACTATATCACTTCCCATTTTATGTGTGAGTAGACCCCAGGCCATAAAAATCAAATGAGACTCAACTAGGAAAAAATCTGGACTAATGAAAAACTTATGTTAGAAATGAAGAAACTCTGTAGGGCCAAGTGCACATTGACTTCATAGTCTAAACCCTGTAAGCTGCTTTTCCATTAGTTGGCAAAGCATTTCTCCAATCTTCGCCTTGACTACAAAGTGCTGGGTTTAGCTTGATGATGAGTTTAGCATCAATTCTCAAATCCTTATCACAAACAGAACTAAAGCTGAAGTAATCAGAATGGTATAACCAAGATTTACTTGTATCTTCCCTGATCAGTTAGTAATGATCCACACGGTGTCAACTAAGTCAGATTTTCTCATGTGTTCAAAGTATTTGTTATGACATTGCCTGGAAATGACATTGCCTGGAAGCCTTCTTTTACAAACTAGGACATCACATTTCCCCATGGATCCCTTCGAGGCTGCTGAGAGTGTTTTAGTCATGAATTCTGTTTCTAGGTTTGCATGCCTTTTCCATGTATATGGTGCATTTCCAAAATATTATCATGAGAAGATCTATATGGCAACTGTTTTCTCTTCTTGAAGAGTTTGCTTAAAACGTTGTAATTGACCTGAAAACTTCTGAGTTCACATGCCTGAAGAATTTTGGACCATATTCATTGTGGCCCTGGTACTTGTAAATGCTTGTGAAAGTTAATAGTTGACATTCAGTTACATTTTGATGTTTAATTATGTTGACATTTGCAACAAAACTTTGTAATAGACAATATTTGCCAATTCCCTTTGCCATGGTCTGTTGATGGTCTAGACATTCTATTTCCAGTGAGCTTCTTTATCACCAATAAGCTGTAGATTTTCACCTATCTACTGACTCAAGTCCATAGCTTCAGGTTGACCTAGAACTGTTTTGAGGTTTTGTTTGGAGGATTTGATCTGTTGGGTTTTTTAATTGGTTTATTTGTTTGATCCGGTTTTTTTTGTTGGTTTGATTGTTTGGGTTTGGTTTTAATATGATAAGAAAAAAGTTGAATTTCTTTTTTTAGCTGAGTAAGCTGCTATTGGATTGTGAACTGGTTGAAGGAAAGAAGTCAGACAGTTGTGATCAGTCGGACAGAGTCTAGCTGGAGGCCTATATCTACTGGAGGCCCTCAGATGTCGATACTTGGACCAGTAGTATTCAATATATTCATCAATGGCCTGGATGAGGGAACAGAGAGCACTGTCAGCAAGTTTGCTGATGACATAAACCGGGGAGGAGTGGCTGACACACCAGAAGGCTGTGCTGCCATTCAGAGAGACCTAGAGAGGCTAGAGGACTGGACGGGGAGAAATGTCATGAAATACAACAACGGCAAGTGTGGAGGCTTGTACCTGGGAAAGAACAACCCCAAGTGTCAGTATAAGTTGGCGATTGATCTGTTGGAGAACAACACAGGGGAAAGGGACCTGGGACAGCAGGATGACCATGAGCCAGCAATGTGCTCTTGTGGCCAAGAAGGCCAATGGCATCCTGGGGTGTATTAGAAGGGCAGTAGCTAGTAGGTGGAGAGAGGTTCTCCTCTCCCCTCTACTCTGCCCTGGTGAGGCCACATCTGGAATATTGTGTCCAGTTCTGGGTCCCTCAGCTCAAGAGAGACGGGGAACTGCTTGAAAGAGTCCAGCGCAGAGCCACAAAGATGATGAAGGGAGTGGAACATCTCCCTTATGAGGAACAGCTGAAGGAGCTGGGTTTCTCTCACCTACTCTGGGTGATCCTGCTTTGGTAGGGGGGTTGGACTAGATTGAGGCCCCTTCTAACCCCTAACATTCTGTGATTCTGTGATTCTGTGAAACTGAAACCAGGTTGTCAAGTGGCTTTGTCAAAGCCAAGGGACAAGTCAGTGTCAGAACTATATCAGTACACAGACTTGTAATTAGGTGTTCTGTGTTCTCATTACCCTGGTAGACGTTGTCAGACATCTCAGTACTTTAGAACACAGGTGAATATAACCAATCTTTTGTGATCAGTTCAGAAGCCAGGCAAATGCACACGATCTGAAACAAAACTGAGTTCATTTAATAGGCTAAGGAAATCAGCAAACCAGTACAACTGAGCAGATAATTTTTGATTTACTGAATTAAAATAGTTCATATAGACATAGCTTTGCATGATGTTTTTCTGGTAGCTATGTGCTGTCTAGTGATAGGTTTCTTTTTAGTATGGACTCCTTTCCCATTCACATTTCTGGTACTAGAGAAAAACTAGGAGCATGTTACTTTTGTTGAGGTTCTCAATTATTAAAAAACGATTCCAGTGGTACTCTACCTGACATTTTTTATCATCAGAGCAGATGCTCTTTACATTCTACAAACCAGAGGCCTCTCCAGAAATTTCTGTAACCACCTGTTGAAGTGTTGAACTGGGCTTTTGAAATTGAGGGAAGGAGCTGGCAAGACAGATGTGCTGTTAACGAGGCCCATTTTTTAGTAACATGACCATGGAGACAGAACATATTACCTTGTGCTGTCAGAGGTGGCAATGCTCTCAGGATTGTTCTCTAGGTCCTAACAAATGTTCTTCACCATTGTATGCTGTCAGTCCATGAAACCAACTTAGAAACAGCTAACAGTATTCACTTAAGTAAGGATATGTGGTGGTTGTAAAAATGGGTGACTTTTCAAGACACACTTTTTTTATACAAGTCTTAAAATCTTGACTGCATCTGTGTGCCTACTCCTTCTGTCTTTGCCTTGCCTGAATGTTGGCAGTGCTCCTGACTTTGTGGATCATGACTGCTCGAGGGGTCATAGGAGAATTCAGAGAGGATCACAACTGCTAGAAAAAGCTTAAGGATAATTAAAAAGAAAAGCACCTTCACCCAAAATCAACACAAAATAGTTGACCAATATGAATAACAAATTACGTTGATTTAAGATCTTGGAAAAAGCGGCAACCTTTCATTTAAACTCCACAATCACTGCCCTTGAAATGCTGTACTGTATTCAGACATCCAGGGGACTTCCAGGAAGACACAAAGGTGAAAGGATTTACAATTTGGAAAAGTAAAAATTTTTATTTGAGCTAATTAGCTCTCCACATGGGGTGGGGGTTAGACTAACAGTGAATTCACAGTAGATAAAGAGCACTTTTGCAGAAAGGGAAAACCCTGCCCTGAGGGTTCTGCTCATCCAGTCAGAGAACAATCTACACACCGATGTGATCGCACGAGAGTTCAAACTAAAATTTGTGCTTCTTCAGCACCATGCTTATAGTTATAAAGTTAGCCCACAACTTAGTTTTTTATAAAAGTGACCAGATGTGACCTGTGTGAGCTGAGTAATAATCACAGTAAAAATTTAGAGATCTAAATCAGATGTAATATACAGAACTAATGTAAAGGAAAAAGTGAGATTAGCTGGATGCCAAGCAGACACACAAGTTGCTACCCCTTCTACCACTTCTTTTGTGCAGGAAGGAGAGCTGCAAGTTCAGAGTGGTGGAGTGAATATGATGGTGGGGTAGAAGGGCGAGAGGAATCTCATGACACCAGAATTTCTCTGGTTCTGCATGGAAAGGTGGGACATTGCTCACTCACTCTTTCTGTGTGCATGCTTTTGAAAGCTCATTTTGATTGTAGGTTTAGACTTAATGAAAGCTGAAAGTCTGAGGTTACCAGAACAGTCAGTGAACCTTCTGCCAATTAAAAGTTTTGCCCCAAAGACCACACCTTGTGATGGCTGCATTTCACTGCCACCCCTTCCAGAGTGTTTTCCCTCTGCTACCTTGTTATTGTAGTGATGGTGGCATTGTAAATTATAGTCCCAGCTGGATGAAGAACCCTTCTGAACTGATCCTAGTGCTGTTCCCTGTAGTATTGCTAATGATTACACAGCTGCCTACTAGGCATTCTAGAGCCTAGGCTCATGGGTCTGCCTTCAGCACAAGTTGTAATAAAGTTTATTTTCATTCAAAACAAAATATATTGGGATTATTGTCAGAACAGCCCCAGAGACTTGCACAGGGGGTCTAGTAAGCATTGGTAAGAAAATTAGAAGCCTTGAGGTTATTAATGTTGCTAGAGCAGCAAGCTTAGTGACCAGCAGAGGTATAATTTACCTACACTAGCATCACACGCTGGAGCAAGGCAATCAAGTAAGAGATCAAGGGACTTTAACACAACACAGGATAGATATATAGCCCCGAGCCTTTAGGCCAGATTCTCAGCTGCTGTAAATCAACGTAGCTTCATGGGAATCAGTAGACCTATGCAGTTTTCAGTGTGCTAAGAATCTGGCCTATACCCTTTATGGAAGTTATCCTGAGATCTGAAATGAATGCAGCAGCAAAACTCAATTTTCATTTTTGCTTTGTTTTAAAGCCAACACATGACATTTTTAGCTCAGCTGTACATTGGTTTGGAGAGCAAGACTGTAGTTTAACACTTTTTGGCAAGCACACATCTCAAAATGGTCATGAAAAAGCTGATGAGATTCCATCAATACACATTAGCTAATAGAGAGAAAACTTAAGTAAATGCAGAAGGAGCAAATATCTATTTTTAACTGATTAGTAACCAAAGTTCAGGTAGCATACAGTTTTTTTGCCTGCAGCTGTGTTTTCTAGTCTATAAAACAGCAATTCGTGTTCCTATTTTTAAATATGAGTTAGCATATGTTTGACCAAAAAGGTAATATCAGCTCTTGGTGATTTAAGTTACATGAGAGTGTGCTGTGTGTTCATGCCAAGGGATAGAGTGAGAACGCTGACAGAGATAGCAGAGAATGTGAGGAAGACACAGACAAGTAAAATGTATGTACCATTCAATCACAGATACACAAGGGCCAGTCCTTCCCCTGGGTACGTGTAAATACAGATCCAAGCCGCAACTTTTATTCCTGGATTGCAGTCCAAGTTTATGTCTCAGTGCAGTCCCAAAGCTGATGGAGTTTCATGGGGCAGGGAGGGGATTTTGTCTAGTGTTTTTGTTCAGAATAATTTGTGGCAACTGATAAATATAAATCCTGTGGTAACACTTGAATCCCTACCAGACACTTTAGCCTCCAGTAGTACTGCTTCCTGTGCTCAAGAAGTCCTTATATTTACTGATTTATCACAGTTACACATAATATCTGTCACAGGAAGAAGATCTTACTACCTTCGTCTGATGAAAAATGTAACATCAAGTACAAAGGAACTCAAGAAGCATGAACGTCTCCCTTTTCTGAAGAAGGGAGATAAAACTGAATCAATCAGTTTGCTTGTCCCACAAATCTGTAGGCACTGAGCTACTTAAGACTTTGAGTGCCACTTTTTTCATGTTCTGTAGCTGTTGTGTTTTGGTATGTTCTGTAGCTGTTGTGTTTTGGTGTGTTCTGTAGCTCTTCTTGTCCTTTGTTTAGACAAGGATCTTGCTCCAGCTGGCCCATGAGAAGTAACTTACTTGCTGTAGTTTGAATTAATATCTCACTATTTGGAATCTTTGTATTTATTAAAAGTCTGAATTTCAAAATGGATCTGACATTACAGATGGAGCAGATTCATTAGCAGTCTTCTTCAATAAATGTGTTCTTTCTTGGCCTTGGAATTTAATCAAGTCACATTTTTCAGGTCACAAAGGTATTAAAAATTGGAAATATTACTTTATATTCAGCTAAGGCACTTGCACAAGTGGATTGCATCACAGAGATTTTGCAGGTCAGAATTGAAAGGACATGTAACATTTTGTCCATTTCTAAACTCCTGATAAAAAAATGTAAAAAAAAAATTCAAAGTAAAACAAACTGGAAGGTGATACTACATCGTGTGCTAAAAGCAGACAAAAAACCAAGAGGTGATGGAAAGAAATTACATTTTTTTTTCTGCTCAACATTCTCCTCCTTTTTCTTTACTTGACCCTCTTGAGTGAAGCAGTTTATTCCCAGCCATGCTTCCATACAACTTTTCTGGCTAGCAAAACCAAGAATCCTCACTCCCACATCTCCCTTCCTTTTACTTCCTCTTCATTTGTTCTCAGTAAACAGAATCAAGCATGACCCTCATGAAGCTCGAGGGAGTTGTGTCCCCTCCATCAAGTCAGGCTGGGATGACTTTACACCTTCCCTCTCCTACCTGTCTACCTCCAGCAAGCACTGCCAGTGGCTGCTCTTTCCCCAGCAACAGCAGCAGAGCAGCTGGCTCATCCACTAGCAGAGTTCACAGATCATCGTGCTCATTAACACAAACCGAACTTGACTGTGACTTAAATCGATATACCAGACAGGCAACAGCAGTTGCCGGGGAACCAAACACTCTGACTGCTCTGTTGCCACCACTGCTGCTGGGGAGGAAACTTCTGGGCAGAGAGCTGGGGGCAGAGAGCTGAAGAGGATGACTTCTTAGGTTACACCAAGCTGGACCACCATAGAGCTTTTGGAAGTTCTTTCTGTCACTGTCTGAGTTGCTCTGGAACAGGGTTGTAAAGCATGTATGAGGCCAAGGAAATTTGTTTTCCCATGCTCCTTTGCATGGGTAACTGAAAATCCACAGACTTCCTCACCTCATCTCCTCAGAGTATTTGTGCTCCCTGGAAGGAGATCTGACTTCCAGAAGCCGGAGATGGTGACAGGGGACCAGCTGGCACTCTCATAACCCTTTACTTCAATGCAGGCAGCCTGCCAGGCTGATCAGAATCTAAATTTAACTGTACTGCTTCAGGTATTGTGAAAACATTGTGTTTCTGGATCACTAGGGATGCTGGGCAGTGAGCCATCCCAGGGACCAGGAGCCAGAAGGTTGTCTATTGGCATGTTCTATGGAAAGCATATAGCTGATTCTTTCTTGGCCCTTTATCTCCCATCCCAAACAAGGGGCAGAAGTTTGAAGTGTTAACCCTTCTGGATAGGTACAAAGAGTTGCCACAAGCATTCATTGACTATTTCAGAATAAGCAGGCTGGCCCACTGCTCCTGTATAAAGTTCGAAACTTTACTGGTCAGGATGCAGTCCTTACCTATGTACCATTGACCGGTTTGTTTTCAAGGGCTTTTTGCCCATCAATACTTACAAAGAACCTGATCCACATTTCTTCAGAGCTGTGAGTGTGGGATCAGATCCCATAAGCCACGTTAAAAGCATCTCTTGATGACTCCCAAAGTACTTGCAAACACAAAAGAGGATAAAATATGAGATGAATGGGAAAGCTTGAATGAAATAGGAATTGTAAAGCTTCAGGCAGAGTTTCTCTCTGGAGAGTTCAGAGCCTACTTTTACTAATAGATCAGGATCACATGGCCAGTGAGGATCACAGGCAACACCACAGCAATATCAAAACATAAACATGATTCCTGTGTTATTTTAGCTAAACCAGGAACAAATTTGGCACCATTTGACTCTGGTCTTTCAGCTCTGAGACATGGCAAAAGTGATGCTTATGCCAGCTGGCTATCTGCTCTGCAAGAGTCAACAAGTTTCTTGACATGCAATGTCCTTCTGTCTCATTTGTTGATTGGAGCAGTGAAATATTTATGAACTGCCGTCAGGGTCCAGCTTTTGAGTTCTGACCCAGTAAAGGATAAATATGGGACAATTTGCCTTTGGCCTTTCACTTTGGCCACTAACCAGCTTTCTGTCTGTTTGTGGTTTCAACTGGATGGGGAAACAACCGTCCCCTAGGTAAAACCCTTTCCATATCTATGACTTACTCCAGAAATAAATGATTTTAAAACTAAACACATAGAGTGAGAAACAAATCCCACACAGTTGTCCAATGGCCTTCGACCTCCTGATGGCTTCATGCCAGTTGGCTGCCAGCTGGCTGCTTCACTACACTAGGAAATAGGTTTCTCACAGACAACACTATCATCCATTTTTAGTCCTACCAAAAAAGAAAAAGCAAACACACCTTTCCAATAACACCCTTTTGATCCAAAAAGGGAGAGATGTGACACAGGTGGCTGTTGAACTTTCAACTTTGAATGGCAAGCTACCAGCTAGCTACTGCTGAACTTCACACTCCCTCAGAAAAACAAAAACTTGCTCAGGCAAATCGTTGTGTCTTGCCACCTTAAAAGAGGAATTCAAAAGGGGAGCGGGAATAAGCAGATAAATAAAGAAACGTAACATAGTGGGAGGTATTGCAGACCATTCGTAGGTGATAAGCATTGAGTAAAGATGTGTACTTTTTGGCAGGTATACAAAGAACTAGACTTTATACATCAGCTCTGTGCAGAAGTGTTCCTGCTTTGCACAGAACCTGAGGGGTTGTGAAGGGTCTTTACTTTCCTGTGGAGAACTTTCACAGCCTGATTTGGCAGACTTGTGCCTAGTTCCTGGAAGAAGAGCAAATGCGTGTTTTCAGTAGTGGGCATGCAACCTTGCTGACCCTTCCAGCTGCCTACCAAAATCTTCATACTGCCAAGACCCATGGGAACATAAGAATGCCTCAGAGGGCTGAAGGAAGGAGACCCTGGGAATAGTTCTCAGGCTGGTGATGACAGGGCCTCCCAGGGGCTCTGGTGCTCTATTGTAGGGTGAGGCTGGGCTGGGCAGGCAGCTGCACTGGAGGGTGACCTGCTGCTGTGGCTCATTTCCTTCCACAGCTGGGTGTTGCAGTTATCTGACAGTCCCCACATCAACACGCGCTCTCATGTAGGATAAATTCAGCATGGGAAACGCATATATATTCTTCCATAGCAATTGAACAGCTATATAGTAGTCATGCAAGGATAAGTATATAGATTAGGTACTTTCTTTTGCTTCTTTTCTTTTACTTTTCTTTATTTTATTCTTCCTTTTCTGTTGGTTCAGGAGGCCAAACAGGTTTAATTAGCATTAGCTGTTATTATTCCAACAAATTTCTTAATCACATTTTGATTTCCCTTTTCTATCCTTTGTCCCCTATAGTACATGATGTCTACAGACAATAGGTGTCTTCCTAAGGATTGCAGGAGATGTGATTCTCCCACTCTGCCTTTCCCATGACAAATTCTCTTCCATCCTGTCATCTACATTTACAGTCTGACTCTAAGCCTGTTTATAGCCAGAAAAGTCTTTTCATTGACTTCTGTGGGCTTTGAATCAAGCCTTTATAAACCACACATGTACCCAACAGGTATTTATTAACATGAGCTGGCCATATACTGTATGCCATGAGTGTGGAAAAAACTAACAATAACTTTACAATTACCCACCTAAGCCCTCTAATAGGCTCCAAAAGCATGTCTCTTCGCCAGGCAAGCATTGAATCAAGTTTGACATTTCTAGGGTAAATCATTTTTGTGTTCTAAAAACCAAAAAAAGGTTTAGGAAAAAGTCCAAAGAGTGAGAACATCCCCATTTTTGGATAATAATATCATCCAAATGTCCTATCCAAATGGCTTCAAATGTTCCAGAAACAAATGTGCATTCTGGGATAAGACCACTGACTGTTAGGTAAAATTTCAGGTAGGTCTGCTTGAGATTGACAAGATTGAGCCCAGGTTAAAATGGGATTAACAATGTTACTTCTATTCTTTCTCTCTTTCTCTCTCTCTCTCTCTCACTTTCTTTCTCTCTTTCTCTCTCCTCTCTCTTTCTCTCTCTTTGTCTCTCTCTTCCTTTCTTGCCTTCTGTATTTCTTTCTTTCTGTGTCTCTTTTTTTTCTTTCTTTTTCTTTGTTTCGATATCAGAGTTGTTCACGTTTTTTTTCCAGAGTGTTCTGGATAGTAATGTCTTTATGTATTGACTTTATGTTTTGATATTTCATTTCTTTCACAGGCGTTGCCTAAAGATATCTTATTTTTGATTTGTGGTACACGAAATCAGATGCTATTTTTTTGTCTCTCCTTGAACTGAATTGGTGGAGCCTGTACCATCAGAGAGGACAGTACAGGGGACTTGGAAAAGCCTCAAACCACTGTGTGGGTGAGGTGTCGCAAAGGACTTTCCACACTTTTATCAGAAAGTAGTTTTAAGCCAAAAAAAATATGGATCCAGATCTAGATTAAAAGTACCTCAAAGGACAAGTCTGTTCAGCTCAGGGGTTTCCATCTGGACCAGTTTCTAGGTGTGATGTAAGACAAGGATTTTTCCCTTAGCACAAAAATTTTGCATCATCCATTCTCTTGTGCTTTCACCTTTTTGCTTTCTACAGTAAATCAATCATTATAATACTAGAAAATTTCAATTTTGTCTTGTACATGTTATAGCTCAGTTGGGTTTGGACCTGGTGAAAAATAAATCTTTGAGAAAGTGTTTTGGAGACAGGTATCTGCTAACAAGTAGTTTCATCTTCCTAAGAAAAGTCAAAATTTTTTAGAAATAGATGTCAAAATTGGAGTTTTCTGAGTCCTAAACAAATGTTTATATGAGTATATGTGACCTGCTTTAAAAAAAAAATAAATCAGTTATCCCGCACCTATCTTTAGAAGTCCCTTTTGAAAATCATGGCTGAAATAACTCATAGTGCAGTCCATAGATCTCATTCACCTTTTCTTCATTGGCTGTCTCCCTGAAGACATGTGTACCTTGATCATTTCTTCTTCTGTCGCTTTAGAAACTCTGCAATTGCAAGGGTTAAACACAGGATCGTACATTCACAGATGCAAAAATACAGATTTTTTTGGCAGGGCAAATGCACTAGGCAATTTCTGCGTGTTTTTGCTTTGAGTAAGGAGGCCACCTGCTTCTAATGTTACAGGAATATGTTGGCTAGTGGAAAGGCAGACACCATTTTTTACTAATTGAATAATCTGTGTATTTTATCCAAACGCCAGGAGATTCCTTCTATCCCATGATTAGCTTGGAGTTTTGATGACATATTTTCCAAAAAAAAGGAGAAAGAAATATACATTCCAAAGTCAGTTTCCTGTTTGGTCCAACTCATTTTATTCATTGTAGAGAGTGATGGGAAAATGGGTATTGGATTAAAGAAATGCTAAATAAGAAACAACCGTTTGCTTGGATTACCGAGGCAGTTTCTAGGTAGGGTACTGCTTGGCAGGTAGGCATAGTCAACTGCTTGGCACTAGCGCATGGAACAGCAAACACACATAGCAGTTAAAATCAAGCTTGCATTAATGATTTCATTGCCTGAACTAAATTTGTAATGTAAATCATTCGGAGGTGCTCTAAGGCATTTCTATTCTTAGAAGAAAAGTCACAAACTGGAAAGTACGTCACCTTTGCAATCAGCACCCCCTTTAGCCTGTAATGTGGAACACATGGTGGTTGAAGAGGTTACCGTGTTACAGAAATGTCATTACAGAATTTCTCTGTGTTAACATGTATCATCTGTCACATAATTGTTTGTTTTACAACCCATACCTATAATGAGCTAAGTGGGGACTATTTATATCAGTTAACAATGAGTGCCTTTAATTAGTATTTCATGCAACTGGAACATGTTAAAGATTCTGACACAAATCTGGCTTGGGTTGCTAAATTCCATATGAATTTCATTATGAAATTGCTAAGACATTACAGTTGCTCAGGTATTGAGGTTTATAAGTGCACTTCATCTGTTACAAAACTAGAGTCAGTCAGTCATACTCATGTTAAAGAAAAATCTTCAAAACAACAGCTTGATATCTGCCACAGTTGAATGAGAGTTTAAAGCAGGAAAGATAAAAACCTTTTATGATCTGAAATGTACCCGTATTTGCTCTAAAACTGTGAATTTACTAAAATCTGCACAGCTGTAGCATTATAGGGAATGGAAGAAATTATGACAATGAAGAACCATATTGTACACAAAAATGATGATGAAAATTTTTTAAAATGCAGAGATATTCACAAGCTGTTGCTAGGCTGCAGCATGAAAAGATGGTCTTTTGCTGACGGTTGAGACTGAGTGGTTACAAGCATAGGTCCTATGCTTTCTGAGAGAACTTAGTAAGTGAAATATTGAGACAGAGATTTTCACTCCCAGGCCAGTCTCTTTGCAGAGGCTGAGCTGTTCAACAGGACACTTTGGAACTGCAGTTCACACTGAAGGAGACCCCCAGGCTCAGTGGGACTGTCGTCCACAAGCACTCGTGAATTTGCAGCAGGAAGAATATGCCAAGGAGCAGAGTAACACGCAGGGAGTGATGTGAGAGGAAAATGTGCCTGAGGTTACTGTTTTAAAATTTGAGTAGTGTCGTGGTCCTTCAGACTGATCGAAAGAACATGCTAGAATCAGATTTATGTCAAAATTAGAACACTTGAGGAGATTAAGAGTGGGAGAGCAAAGGACAACAGGAAATCCCAATAGCTTCATGCCTCCATGTTACGCTACTCAGATGTACAAGCAGTCTCCAGCCCTCCGTGTGTCTCAGTTCTTAAACTCAACATTATTTTTTTCTTCGATATCTATTATTAGACTTGTAAATTTACATCATAATGACACCAATTTACCAACTCTCTCTAAAACTTGTGCTAAAGATTTCTTCAAGATTTCAAGATGCCGACTTAGGAAAGGGAAGAAGCTCAGAATATCTTATTTTTCTCATCTCCCAATTGTATCAGTCACCTGTATCAGTGCCTCTGATTTTGTCTAAACTAGTTTCTGAAAGGCAACTACATTATAGTGAAATTACTTTCCAAGTAACTTCAAATGCAACTTTGTGGGTCATATCTGATCTATTAATTAGTATACAGATTAAAATATTTTTATTTATGGAATGCCAGAAGCTGGTAGGTTATTCTAAGTAAACTCACCCTGACTGCCTGTGAAATAATTAATTCGAGTCCAGCTACATGTCTCGCATTGTAACTGTTTATTAATCTTCAATTTTAATAGACAGAAAACCCCTTTTATCATTTTAGTTTTTCCACACAGCCTGCTAGCTCTCGTATCCCACCGAAGTATATTTGACAGTAATAAAGATATTCATGGTTTGTTACCTTTGTTAAAAGAAAGGATCTAATTTCTGAAATGTGTTGTCAATATTCTGGACAAGTAAAGTAGGTCCTGGAGTGTCATCTCTTTTTGTATTAATGACTCTTATAATTCTTTTAAATTACTTACTAGGAATTTGGTGCTAGAGTTGCATTTGGTTTCTACTGTAAGTTGTAAAATTTGAAAAGCTGCTGACAACTTTTCTGTTCACCTAATTCCTTAAGAAATGTGAATATTTCTGTCACTCTTTCTATTAGCAGTTAGGTTAGTGAGAGAATACTTTCAACAAGAAATCATCAACAGGAAAAAAAGAGGGATTCCAAAATCCTCTTATGCTTGTTTTTGATACCTACTTTTCCTCTGTTAGACTTAAACTTATATTTTAGTTAAACTTCAAGTTCATCCTCAGTTTTACTACATTTTTCATGAAGAATTATAACACAGTGTCTTACCAGAATCTGCAGGCACAGGACATCGTAAGAAATAATAGCCAGGCTATGTGCGCAAATGTCTAGAAGTAGACAGTGAGAGGACATATCAAAATACCTGAAATAAAATATTCTCAATTTTGTGCATGGAAGACTTTACTGGCTATTTTTATCTCTATCTTCTTTTACTCCTGTTCTCTGCCTTCTCCCCTTCCAAATAATTTTCTCTCAAAATCTGTTTTTCAACTTATTGTTTCTGCTTACTCTGGAAAACAATAAAACTTAGACACTTATGAAAGGAAAGTCCCTCTCCTGAACAATTCTGGAGAGCACATCATGATAAAAGACAAATTTTAAGGAAATGACAGGGACAACAGACAACTTGAAAAAAATATATACATCTTTTTTTTCTTTATATCCAAGCATAATTTGAGTAGTATTTTGAAAAACAAGAGTGTGGAATCATAAACTGTTACCAGTTAGCCAATTTTTGAATCCTGCAAAAAAATATTTCCCATAAAAGGTCAATTTGTATACAGCACATTGAAGAATTGTGATCATAAAAGAGGCTGGTGAGAAATCATGCAACTGACTTGCTTGAAAATATTACAGGCCAGCAACAAGGCTTGCTCCCTCACAGTCTAATGAAGACTATGAATGATGTATGGCTATGTTTAATAGGCATCTCAGTTTAAACCTTGAAAGGAGTTACACCTGCGAAAAGTATTTCTGGGCTTTTTAGAGTTCTCTGCTGGTCACCAAAAAACATCTGTCCCCCAAAGAAAAGCCTGAAGATGTGATTCATCACCCCATGCTATTTTACTTTCACACCAGTATCACCTCTAGGTTTTTATGATCTGGGATTTTACAGAGATATTTGCCTTGACAATTTCAAGGACTTTCACCCAGTTTTAGCTGCGCTTTTGTGAATGGTGATGTGCTCATTTGAAATATTATAGCGTAAGGCATTTATGTCCTCCCATACTGTCTGCCCTCTCACAATTATTTTTTTCTCTTTTTATGTGAAGTTCTTTATACCTCTCATTCAAACACACACCCTTCCACACATCTCAAAATCCACTGGAAATATAATGTGCACAGTAGTTTGTAAATTAAATATGCTTAAGTAGCAGAAAACTGCAGTAACTACGGCTGATATATGGACTTGGAAGACTAAATCTAACTTTGTGGATTCAATTATAATTACAGCTGTATGAGCTGGCGCATGGGTAAGATGAACCTGCCAAGACTGACTTACTAGAAACCGTAGGAAGGCTGACCACATCATCAAAGAATAGCTCTCTGATGACATAGTACCTGCAGCTCTCCAGCTGATGGCCTGCAAGTCTCTCCAAAGACACTAACTGGTTTGGTGGGAGGCAAGTGAACAGGAGGGATGATGGTTTGCTGCCAGGGTCAAAGGTAAGAGGGATGTTTCCTCTTAGAAAGTTCAGGGAGAAAACCAAAGTCTCCAGGACAAAGAAGGGGAAATTACAAAAATATATTGGATTTAGGAGGCATTTGGATAGCTGAGGTGTGTCAGAGCCAGGTTACGGTTACTTATTAGGGAGGAAAGGTTCAGAAATGCAGAACTTAACATTCTCTCCAGCTCTGCTGAACTATTTACGAAGAGCTAACTATAATTAGAAATCCAAATTTAAAAAATAGTAAACCAAAAATTTACCTTAAAAAGTGGGCAGATGGCCAACTATTTTTACTGGGCAACACAGGAATGTTAATGTGGAACATACGCAGCGCTGTTATGAAAAAAATGCAACACTTTAATGTTAATATCCAAACAGACTAAATGATAATCTCATTAAGCATCAGTTGAGAGTCAGTTTAAGTCCCTAGGAAATGGAAATTCACTATATGTTACAGAGTAAATTGTTACTGACAGAGCTAGTTTGAGACATTTTTTCTGCAGGAAAAAAAAGACACAATAAGAAGGAAGAAACAAAATTTCTCTTGCAGAATCAATGAAACTATTTTGTCAGAATAATGCGTATCTATTTTTGTTTTCTTAAAGTGCCTTTGATCTGAATTGCATGGGATGTATATAACCTCATATCAAGTCATGGAAGTTGTGAATAATCTACATAACCACTTTCCCAACATGGTTCATCCATTTGAAGCTTTAAGAAAATAATCACCTAAATCGGCAGCCTGATTTAGTCCCATAACACATACCCACATGGAATCACAGGGAGAATTTATGGTGGGTGGAATGTAATTATCTGACCTGGAATTTGCCCAGAACACATGAGGTTAATAATGCAAAGCTTTCCAGGAGCATATTTCAATTACCAGTCACTGTTTCTCTGTGGTGGTCTTGATGATGGGTAAGCCAAAATCACTAGGGTGAGAATTAATGTAAAATATTTCAAAGCCTGAACACAAAGCTTACTGCTATATTTTGGCAACAGTCACATCAGAATGACTATACTGCATCAGGCTTCTTGGGTAGTGGTTTCTCCTGAGTGAAGGGGATCTCATTACAAAGAGCTGTGGCTCAAAGCCCAGAGAGAAAAGCTTTGCTGGATTTGTGTTACTTCTCTTCAGAACCAGCCTAAGTGTCTCTGTGTCCTGCTTCTAGAAAGGGCAACTAGTGCGAAAGACCCTTGCTGGAGTCAACCAGGTTCAGCCAATGTTTTTATCTGTGCCTCAGCACTGATGTTATTAGAGCTAAAAGCAAAGCTGGTTATGGAAAGAACAAAGAAGATCCATGTGCATGGGAGGAAAGGAGAAAATTGGAGAGGATGTGCTTTGCAGGTGAGTCAGGAGAACATCAAATCAAGAGCTAAAGTGAAAGGGGGATCACACCACAATTTATTGAAAACAAACTTGTAGCAAGATAAAACACTGATCTTTCATACATGACTGGATAAATGTCCAGTGCACTCACACTTTGAATTTAGGTCTGGTCCCTGATCCACTAAAACCCATAGAAAAACTAAGGAAAATACAAAAAAAATGCAACAGAATCAGAGATATGGAACAGTAATCATATGCTGAAAAAACAAACTTAGAAAAAAAATCAGCTGAGAAAGAAAATAAAATCCTGTTCTATGTGAAATTTACATGAATAAATAAAATTATGTGTGCTGTAGGAGTTATTTTTAATTGTATTTCACAAATAGGAACACTCCTAATTCTCTAATGGCTGAAAGCAGGAGAGACTTTCTGGGGAGAGGGCATTTTTTGTTGCTCTTTTCCATAGACTTCCTCTATGGTCAGAGGGGAAGATACTTTGGTCTAATTAAAAATTGCCTTTTGTAATGTTCTCACTTTGATATTTCAGGGAAATGCAAACACAGGCTGTTTGGGAAGGTCAGATGCTTCCTAGAAGCCCTGGACCTACTGCACTGCTGTGGAGTGACTGTGGAGCCATTAAACTGAATGGCTTCCTGTAAACAAAGGCACCAACAAACAGCCCCACATGTATTTCATAGAATCATAGAATTGCCAGAGTTGGAAGAGACCTTAGAGATCATCTAGTTCTAACACCCCCGCCATGGGCAGGGACATCCCCCACTAGATCAGGCTGCCCAGAGCCCCATCCAACCTGGCCTTAAAAACTTGCAGGAATGGGGCTTCCACCCCCTCTCTGGGCAACCTGTGCCAGTGTCTCACCACCCTCATGGGGAAGAACTTCTTCCTAATGTCCAATCTGAACTGATCCATCTCTAGCTTCAATCCGTTACCCCTAGTCCTATCATTACCCAACATCCTAAAAAACCCCTCACCAGCTTTCTTGTAGCCCCCTTGAGATACTGGAAGGCCACAATAAGGTCTCCTCAGAGCCTTCTTTTCTGCAGACTGAACAACCTCAACTCTCTCAGTCATAGTGTCTGAGTTGGATATATGCAGCTAGTTAGGGCTACCAGCCATAGTGAGATCCTAAACAAATGTATAACCCAAATTCTGCCTGGAGAAAACTTTTTAGAATAAGAAGGAAGAAATGTCTAGGAAACCCAGACTCAGGGTAGCCCTAAGAGTTATAATGTACTTAAAATGGATTAGTGAGCAAAAGGAAAAAGGAGGTGATGATCTCCACCCACCTCTTTTTATGCCACATACGAAAATAATGCCACATGCTACTAAATCCATGACCTTACAGAGAAATCACAGTGTGTAGTATGCAATTCACACTGGAAACTGAATGATTGTTTCATTCATGATCTATCGCATGACAAAAAATAAGTAAGCGCCCTGGAGAATTTTAGTGCTGTAACTGGAAACCTCATAGTGTCTGTTTGAAACACTCAGAGTTTCTGAAAGCAAGATATAACAATTCAAAAAATCTTGCAGCCAACGAAAGGGAATTACCTAGTTCTCATCTAGACATAAACCAAGCAAATCATTGTAGAGGTGAAATCTAATAATTACTTTGAAGCAAATGTTCATGATTCCTTTAATTCAGGATATGAATACAGACTAGTGTTTCAGCAGAGTTAATTTCGTAAAGTTGACAAGAATGAGGAATGTAAATCACCTGTAGAAAACAATGCTCGCAAAGGAATGTTCATCAGGAACCATTTTAAAAAGTTTTCTCTCACTTATCCTGGATTCCTAGTCCTAGAATTTTAAGCTTTTTATGGTGATAAAGTAAAATAATTTAATGGGGGGACAAATGACAGCAAATACGAAAATTAAAATTCATCTGGAAGGAAGAGGAATAGAATGAAAACCAGTAGCAAAGCATAGTATTAGGCAAGGAACTGTGACAAAAATTATGAAAGATGCCAAAGTATTCAAGGAGGAACACTTTGCCAGACAGAGAAGTGTAATTGCACCAAAGAAAACCTGTGAGTGTCCATGACATTACGTAGTTGGAAATATTATTCCAACTGCTACTAATGACACAATGGAAGCAGTGTTCAATGGATATTTCTGCTTTTTATTCAGAACAGAGCTGGAGGACACATTCTTATCAAAGGGCAGTTCTAGAAATATTTCTATTTCTACAGCAAAGCAGGAGGCTGTTAAATCAGGCAGGGAGGATTCCTGCATCTGCAAGTGGGAAGAGAGGAAACACATGAGCTGTCTGAAACACTGAAGAAATTGCAGAGGTGTAAAAGAAAGCTACAGCTGTGGTAATATTGCAAGAGGCTACCCATAAGAATGTCAGCTTTGGCATTAGTCCCTGGCAAAATAATATAGTGGGTCATTTGTAATTTCTTTAATTAGGAATTAAAGAAAAATAAAATGAATATCAGAAGAAAAACTATAACAGATTGTGTCTACTTTTTCGTATTATGTCTGTACTTTCATATCTTTGATGTAATAGTAATAGTAATAGTAATAGTAATAGTAATAGTAATAGTAATAGTAATAGTAATAGTAATAGTAATAGTGATAGTAATGTTGACATTATAGCTTTCTGTAGGCTGTTAGATTAGGTTTTTTTTTTACTCTGAACAAGAGACATATATGTTGCAGATTCAGAGTGTTGCTGTGTTAAATGAAACACTGGCTAAGGAGCCATGTGGAATCGTGAACAAGGAATCACGTGTGAGACATCCTGATGCAGTCCTACAAGCTTAAAATCATGGAAATTTGTTACTTAGTGTTTTTATTGATTAACTGGAGGAAAACAGAACTGTTGTATATTATATTTAGAGATTACCTAGACAGGAAAAAATGCTTAATAACAAAGAGAATAATTCAGCTGTATTGGATAACTTTGATTCTGTTGTCAGCTGCAGCCAACTGAAATGGTTTCAGTATAAGGAAATTATATTTACAGACTAAGGAAGAAGTACCTCTGTGAATGGCTTGTGAGTTGTAAAGGACGAACAGCTGAGCTCAAATTCCCAAAATAACACTGAAAGAAAAAGGATAATGCAATTCCTATACGTATGAGGAGAGGAAACTGGAGGAAGCTGAAAAATGTTATATTATCTCTGGGTGTGATGATGGGAACTACTAGTGGGTAGAAAGAACTTGGACCTGAAATTATAGGATGGTGAACGATATTTTACAGCTAAGACTTTGGGACCCAGCTCTATATAATAGATATAATATAGTGATATAATAGTGTGAACAGACCAGACTCAGCTACCTCCAAGAACAGACAATAAGCACGAGTTTCTTTCTCTTGGTGCTTCTGGAGGCTACCAGGGCAGCTAAAAGGACTGAATCATCCAATGCAAGTCCTCAGTTTTTTCAAATTAAATTCAGCTTTACCCCAAAGCTGCATCTAGTTGCATCTAGTTAGAATTCCTTTAGGCTAAGGTTTTCAACCTAACCCTTCCTGTCTGCAGCAGCTCATCCAGTCCTCTGCCCTCTTTCTGCCCTTTGTGCCAGCTCAACTGCTTCTGTGGCAAGCTCTCAACTAGGGAAATTATTTGGTTTTGAAAGTGACAGGGAAAGGTAAAGAAATACCTCATTTTTTCCTTAAAATAAACTAGTATACAGATATGCCTGAGAACACAGTCACATAAATAGCTTCCATAGCAAAAGCAGATATCTAATCAAGTCCAGAGGAACAGAGAGGATCCATGGAGGGGAGAAATCAGGTAGGACAGGCAAGAAGCGGAAAAAGATCTTTCATCTTAGTTTTGCTGTTAAAGTCTTCATGATGCAAACTTCTCTGCACTTTGATTGTCTCTCTCTCTCTCTCTCTTTGACACACAGATACAGGTACACACATATTGTTCTACAAAACAGCCAGCAAAAAGCCTTCCTCCAAGATAGTTCAAATTCCTTAGTGGTCTTGGGTGTGCCTTTTTTTCAGTTTGAATACTGGTATCACATCATAAATGAGCCTGTTTCTACTGTCTTAAATGAAGAGTGATGGTCACACCCAGCAGTTCCAACTAGATTTAACCCAGCCTATAACAGTATTAATCTTAGATCACAACCATAAGCTCCTCCATGTGTTTCAAATAAGGGAAACTAGCGTAAACCCAGCACAGTTTTACAAGACATTGTTCTAGTTCACTAGTGGATAAACTGCAGTTTCAAAAGCTATTTTAGCCTGAACAGGAAACCAAATTATAATAAAAATGACATGCAAATCCTGTTTTCACTACAATGTTTAATGCAATAAAAGAATAAATTGAGTTTATCAAAGTACCCTACAGTTAGCCCCCTTGATGGCAATGTCTGTCCCCCTCCTCACCAGGGTCAGGTACAGAGGTTGAACAGTCCTTCAGCAGTCCAGAAATAACTGTCTTTCAAAGAAGAAGCTTTCTTAGGAGTAGTGGAGGAAATATAGCTCTAACACCTATACAGATTCCATGGATAAGTAGTTTCTTGGGAGAACACAGACATCTGCATCAGCCACTCTTCATTTTCCTTTTGACTATAACCAGTTAATTGACAGTATCAGTAACTTATTAGGACTTCATGTGTTTATTCTTGCAATAGCCTTTTTGCAATAGCCTTTCTTTTGTTTATTTTTGCAACAGCCTTTCTTTTCAGTATAGACTCTCAGTAGAGGCTATATGTTGCACATCTGTTTTCTAGAGTACACGCTATACAAAACACAGGAGTAAAGAAAATACGGCATAAGCGTCTGGACACTTACACCACACAGGCAAACAAAATGTATGTTCATACATTGTGTGGATGCTCTAGCAAATATTCCCTCTGATTTGGGAATAAGGAAGTTCTTTTTTAATGAAGTTTTAAAGAACTGTTTGTGTCTCTAAGAACAACCGATACAACATGAAGACAGTGACAAAAACCAAAAAAGTTGTAATGATAACACAAAATCTGGGACACTTTAGACTTGTGTTTGGTGGAAATCTGTTTATTTTTACACCTTTATTTAACTAGGATGGCCAGAATCCTGTGGAAGCTGACACATATATGAGAATGAGATGAAGTAGAATTTGCAAAAAATTGCCAAATTCTTGAGCAAGGTGAAGTGAGGACTCCACTGATTTTGGGTTTTTGCTCTTCGTTAATGTTGACAGTCAGCAGATTCACAGCTTTATGACAATCTAGGGTTTAGATATCTCAGGATTCTTTAGCTAAGATCGTTTGCTGGAGAATTTTAATTTCTGCCACCACTACCAATTTGTACTGATTTGTACTAAATCAGTGCCTTTGTTAAGGTATTGATTTCAGATTTTAAGCAGTGAAGAAAACATTGAAGAAATGTAGTGATGTGATGTTCATTGCCAACATAGTTCTCTCAAACTCTTCTGCAGAATACAAATGACAGTTAAGATGTCTACATTTTTAACTATTTCATTTCTGATTGATTTAACAGGAGTGGCCTGTTAGTGCTGTAATGCCACACTTGACACCACCATTCTCCTGATCCTCAGCAGCCTACATATGTTCTCTCCAATCTCATGTTTCAACTTCTGTGATCAACTTATGCTCTTACGAATTCAAAATAGTAAGCACATTCCACACGGCAATTGTAGGAACAGCATAAAATTACATTTAGTATCAGAATAAATAACACAAGGACTGTATTACAGGCTACGTTGTTCATTTTACATTTAATCATGAAAACTTCCATTATTCAATTTAAGTGAATCTATCACATAATTTCCAGCCACTTGCTCCAGAACACAGGAGAATCCAGGCATCTTATTTCACAACTTATGTCCAGCTTCCCATTGAGCATTCAAGTCTTGAAGCTCATAGAAGATCTTGGGCAGTGTGTCGATCCTGGTAGCAGACGCAGCGAGCCAAGATGTTTTTTTTTCTTCCTGCTGTGTTTGGCAAGAAGAGCACAACCTTTCCTGTCACATGTGGTCCCTGCTCAAGTTATCCATACTTTTCTTACCACAAGGTTAGATTACTTTAATGCACTCCGTGTGAGGCTACATCTTGAGGCCATTTGGCAACTGAATCTAGTGTGCACAATTCAACCACCTGTTTATTAAGTGGAGCATCATGCAGAGAGGACATAAAAAAAACCAGTCTCCAGAATCTGCAATGGCTGCCAATAAATTTCTGGGCTGAGTTCAAGGTGTTGGTTTTAACGTATAAAGACCTAAGTGCTTTGGGAGTTGGTTACCTGAGAGACTTGCTTTCTTTCCCCATGAAGCGTATCAACTTTAAAGTTGATGTGAGGGAAGGAATCTGAGTTGGTATTGCTCAGGTATAATAAGAGTGTTGGCAGGACTTCTGTGTGGAAGGTCCTCTGCATTGCATTCACATAATAATAGGTTTATCTATTGTGAAATGTCTCTGTTCATGGAAGAATTCAAAACTAACATGCCAGTCTGGGTCCGAACCAGGGTTAGAAACACTCACATTGAAGCCTATTGCCATGTTTTGATTTTCCCCTTACCTAACTACAGCTGCTATTTACATTGCTTAACCTTAGAAACGTGATTTGGTAGTCTAAGTTAAACCTGATGTTAACAGCTGCTAACCCAGCTATGGCTCACACCATGTGTTTGGCACACCCCTCTGAGGCACCCGTTTCTTCTAACCGTCTACTTAGGATAGTACAGAACCTGAACAACTGCTGCAAGAGTGTAACATGCTACAGCAATCAGACATTTTTCTTGGTTAATTTGTCGATGTCCCCAAATCTAACTGGATTATTCCTGGCCTTCAAATCTGTGCATCTCCACTAGTAAATAAAATGTCACAGTGCCTGTTTTCCAACATTTAAGCATCCTGGTAAAGTTCACATGTGTAAGTTTAAATTTCCTAAAGTGATGGGTCTCACACACACTGTCAGGAGCAGCTTCAGGCCAGTGAAATCACTCACAACGTGCCTGGGCACTCTGTGGGAGAGTGCTCATGAGCGTGGGTCAGAACTGGGCAAGGGAACAAGTCAGCAGTTAAGGTATGAGTATGGTCATGGGAAAACGCTTGCATTCAAGCCCTCATGAGGGCTGGTTGACAGTCAACTGAACATGAGCCAGCAGTGTGCCCAAGTGGCCAAGAAGGCCAACAGATCGATGGCTTTCATCAGAAAAAGCAGCAGTAGTAATACGACGAGAGGAAATGGTCCCAAGTTGTGCAAGTGGAGGTTTGGATTTCTTTACTGAAAGAGCGGCGAAGCATTGGAACAGGCTGCCCAGGGAAGTGGTGGAGTTGCCATCCCTGGAGGTGTTAAAAAAACATGTAGACCTGGCACTTCACTACATGGTTCAGTGATCACGGTGGTGTTGGGTTCACAGTTGGACTTGATAATCTTAGAGGTCTTTTCCAAACTTTCCAACCTTTTCCAACCTAATGATTCTATGATTCTACTACTTGCATTGTGGTTCTGAGGAACCAAAACACTGCAGAGACAGTTACCCGAAGTCATATGGAAATGAGGGTGCTGAACCAGCAAATATAATCTTGTCTCAAAAGTTCCAGACTTGATATGAAATGCAGGTCACAAAGGAGTAGAATGCATCTCTCTTCATACATTAGACAACATATGCAAGAATGTTTACAGTGTTCTCTCAGTGGAAGCAAAAAACTAATTGTCTTGATGTTTCTTACTGAGAAAGCTGTGAACTTTCTGATACTTGAAGTCTTAGGCAGTACCATAGATATAGATATAGATGTAGATATAGATATAGACTATATAGATAGATATAGATACAGATGACACAGATATAGGTATAGATGATATAGATATAGATTATATAGATTATATAGATTGAGAGTAGGGGAGGAGAGAGACAAGGAGGGAGAGGGAGAAATTAAGATAGAGATGAAGATGGTAGAGAGAGAGATGGCAGAATTGGAGATGGAGATGAGATGGAGATGGAGATGGAGATGGAGATGATGGAGATGGAGATGATTGTGCTTTGGGCCATTAGATAGTTACCTGAAGTGTCTCTGAGATGTATGATCCTATAACCACATTTGGCTGAAGCGCATTTCTGTTACTTCAAAATATCACTGAAGCTGTGTTATTGCATCAAAAGTTGCTTGTACAATGGCATGAAGGCTGCTTTGTAGTCTCAATTTTCAAGCCCAAGACTAGCAGAGTTATTCTGGGGAGAAGAGAAAGTTTTCTGAGGAAATTAATTATACTGTGAAATTAATGACCTTTTATTAGCACCCTTTGAGCTAGTTAAGCTTTTCCAAAGTTGATAAATCATATCAGTCTCACTACGAATACTAGATACTACCAGTGTGTTTCATACCCTCTCTGCATAAAGAAAACTTATTATACATTTCTGAAATCTCCTGCAGTTTGTTTTCAAGACCCCACCTTCAAGACAGTATCTCTTAATCTTGATTAATGTCAAAGATCAAAAACATCTATATGAGAGCAGACTGAGAATTTTCCATTTTGTTAGTTTTGTTCTTCTGGAAAATGCTGATTGTTTGTCCATAAACATAACCATTTTCAAAAAAACTTTCTTTGAATGTTTTTTCATGTTAACAAATTTCTTATCCTTAGGACTTAACTATTTATCTGAAGTAAATATCTCTCTCATTAAATGCCTGAAGGATATGGGGAAATCTATGTTCCCCATGATTCACATAGGAAATTTTAGTCTGCTAGAAACTGGGGGGAAAGAGACTTAATTACACAAACACCTTCTGGCTACATCCTGGAGAAGGCAGCAAACCTTGTGAGATTTAAAATTTGTCCTGTTTGATAAAATAATTTCCTTTCCTATTCTATGTCAAACTGATCAGTACTTTTTTTGAGGTTTATAGAAGGTTCAGTAACTGGGTTCCTTTTAATCAAATTTAATCAAACTTTAAAATTAAACAAAGATTACAAATTCTGACAGTAATTTTTCTGCATTATTCAAGGTCTTGTTCTCACCTGCCTCCACCATCCGTACTAACAGACTTGGTAAGTGCTCTTGACTGTAATGTTCAACATGTTACGAAGCTTTGCTCTTTCCCACTATGGCACTTTTGCTGTCTATTAATTGAGCTAGCAAAACGTTGGAATTACTTTGACCCATAATTGCTTCCCTTTTGGGAATGATGAAGTCTTGCGCTAAAAGACCTTTCAAGCATCATCAGTTATCTCATGGAGAGTTGTACTAGATTTATCAGTGAGGTTCATGGTTCATGAAATGGAGATATTTTGACAATGGAGAGACGTAAGTTCTGCCAGCTGTACCAGTGATGTCTCTGAGCCAGCCAAACCAGACATTCAAATGCAGTGGATTTTAACCATTAATGACCCAGAGGATGTACCAGGCCCTTTGGTGCAAGAAAACTTGATTTTAAAGACCTACAAGCTTTGACAGCACGCTTCATGTTCCATTCCCATGAAGCATGTGAAGCACAAATGGGACTCCAGATGATTCTCACCACTGCTTGACTGGAAAAAAATACCATATTTTTGAGAGAAAATAGCCCCTCTCTCACCTTTAGAATGTGTTTCCTCTAGCAGCATCATTACGGCTACTTCTATTTTGGTGTTGTGATTGGCTTGCTGATGCCAGTTTAATCTTTTTTTCCTGCTTTGTGCTGAAAAAAATTGAAATTTAATTCATTCATGTTTTAAAAGGTCTGAGCAAAGCATGGTACTTAGCTTCAGTCTTGTCTTTCTGTTTTACTCAATTCTTGCACCTTTCTTGCTACGCTTCA
Source organism: Apaloderma vittatum (assembly GCF_000703405.1). NCBI lineage: Eukaryota > Metazoa > Chordata > Aves > Trogoniformes > Trogonidae > Apaloderma > Apaloderma vittatum. The sequence goes on along the minus strand of NW_009727949.1, from coordinate 11,763 downwards.
CTTAAGGCTTCTGAGCAGGGGCAGAATTCAGCTATCACCAGGCAGAGTCATTAAGGGAGCAGGAACTGTACAACTGTAGGGAGAACAAGTCTGCTTAAATTAGGCAGTGGTTAATGAGTAGTTTGAAATCATTTACCTCACTTACCTCACTTACCTCCTCAGTTTCATTTGTTCAGCTTAGAGCTGTAGTTGCAAATGAAATTGAGTCAGCGCTTGCTTTTCAAGTGTTTTGGTTTAAAAAGGGTGGCTTTTTTCAACTTGTCAAAACCAGAAGCCATTGATCTACAATGGATAACTGATTAGTCATTATCGTGTTTGAACCAAAGATGTTTTTCTTTTTATTTTTGAAAGATCTGTACCCTCAGTCAAAAATCAATGTCCCTCAAATTCTAAATATTGTCTCAAAATGAAATGCTTCCTAGGATGATTAGTTTGGGATTTTTTGGGAAGAGTAGATATACACTAAGAAAAAGTTTAAAATATTTTTAATGTTTTGCTAAATGCTCTTTCAGCAGAAACCATTTTATTAAATTTTTATTGGCTTCAATGAAAAATTGTGATCAGTTCTGGGTTGCATTTTTCAGTCATTTTAATTAACTACTCTCTTAAATAATCATTATTATCTGAGCATACTATATTTCCTTCTAGTCTTCAAGATTTTCTGTTACGGTCACTGGGGTGTTTGTCCTCATGCAATGTTTTTAGCACTTTTTCTTCCAGGCTGCCCAAGCCTTGCTGACAAATGCAAAATGTATTGTCTGATTATCTGTTCAGACACACATCTTTTTGTTATTATTACATGTACTTTTGAATAGTCTTTGAACGACCACACTGAATCTTGAAGTAGCTTTTTGCATTTCCCGTTCCAATGGGTTGAGATAAATAAACGTAAGACACCTCCCCTAGACAATATTAGCATTTTTCTTCCACAGAGCTCCCTTACTTTTCCTTCATACCTCTATATAGTTTCCTACTCCATATTGCTGTACTTTATGTGAATATACTCATTTTGCTACCTATACTCTCATTGGAGGTTTTGCTACTGAGAAAAAAAGAAAAACAGCCGTATCACAGGTAACTGCACTAAGCATTTTTAAAGGATTCATCTGGAGCTCATTAGGTAAAAGGAACTTTATTGAGTCATTTTCTTTCTCTCAGAACTGAGCCTAAGTAAACTTGTTTACTCCTTGATAGCAAGAATAGAGTGCTGATCTGGGTGTTTCAAACAGGAATGTTGAGATGGCAATCAAGCTGGACTGTCTCTATCATTGTGAAAATGCCAGGAGATAAAATTTTAAACTATAGTCCAGACAACATCGAATGCTTCTATTTTTGTGAACAACAACTGAAGTCTAATAATGAGACTCTTTTTTTTTTTATTGAGTTAAATAAAGAAATTTGAAACATCTGTGTACCAGACAAAGAACAAGTGCATTACAGATAGGGGAAATAATGAGAGCATATTCAGCAGATGAGGCATTACACACATTATGGACTCTGTTGATGTTGTATATTCCTTGTGTAGGCATCTCAGTAAAGTGTCTTCAAAGTGTGGAGAATCTGAAGAAAAACAAGACAGCCCAGAGGATCTTGTAAGTCCTTTCTGGCTCTAAACTATCTAAATATCAGTCAGAATGTAATAACTTTGCTCCCAACATTCAAGGAACAAATTGTTCCTTCCTCTTTAAATGTGACTGCTGGAGCCAAAGGGCCCTGTGGGTTCTGCTGGATAGGAGTGTGACTGAAAGATTATTCAATTCAGATAATTAAGTTCTGAGTTGTGTAGAAATTATCTAAGATAAAGCATCAAGAATACATGGCAGCAATCTTCAGTAATGCGCTGCCCAGTAGTCAACGTTCTCTTAGGCTCTTACAAGGTTTGCAGTTTATGAAAAACATTTAAGTGTTTCTGTTACACATTTTGGTTGCCATGTTAACTTGGCTTCCACCGGACTGCAACAAACCCAAAACACCTCCTTACATACTTGCTTTATGACATTTTATTAGAATGCCAATATAACAGTTTTATAGTAAATGTAGGATATGGCAGGAGACTAAAATAACACCATATTCTCTGAACACTTTAATCTAGGTTTAATATTTTTAAGGTTTTTAGACATTTGTAACTTAACCTGTGGGCATAATCTAATAGTAACAGTGCTTGAGAGAAGTTATGAGCACTGCGCTCTGAGATTACAGTGGCTCAAATAACATAGTGGTTCCAAGGGAAACTAAATCTTTTTAAAACCCCTCAAACATCAGTTTAAACTGTTAACTTTAATTTTATTTTAAAATTCATGTTAGAGTAATTGCATCAAGCTGGGATTATGTGCATTCTCTGATTCTGTCTTACAACACTTCTGCCTCTTTTACCCATTTCCTCTATGGGTGAATCTTACTTGTAGCTTATTAATGGAGTTTTCTCCCTCAGAAGCTGTATTCAGTTAAAATGATATTGTTACTCAAGAGAGATTTTTTGAAGCATTACTGGCAGCACATCTAATTTATGCATTATGAAGGGAAGGTTGTAACGCTTAGTGTATGTAAGGATTATTTGGGATTTTTGCAGAAGATTTGGAAATTAAAAAAATATATCTTCCATATCAGAAGAATGGAACAATTCCATTATTGTGGAAATACACATTTCTTTCCTATACATGCAATGATTGCTACTTTTGACTGATTTGGATGTATCTTCCTCTCAAACACCCAACAAGAATGGCAAAATCAGCAATTTTTTCAAATTTTGCATGTTGATATGTGTCCATCTTGTGGTACTTAACATGACACACATCACAGGAGTCCGAGATGTGATCGTTGGGTAAGCACCTCTGAAAATTACACATTCCCTTTAGCCAAGAAATTTGTAGCTCAGGGGAACTAGAATTGTTCTGTGAATTGCTACAGACCTCAAAATAATCTTAGAGAGAAAAAACTCTAAACTTTATTACCTTTGTTTTACAGCATAGGAAACTAAGAGACAGAAATGTTAAAGCCAAAACTGTTACAAAAGGAGTCAACAGGGAATGTGGCTTCTTCTTTGAGTATTTTAAGAATTCTCATTTCAAAGAGGCTGAGGAGATACTATGAAAGAAACAAAAATGAAGCTTTGTATATGCTCATATATGTGCTTTTGTCTAGTCAGTTTAGTCATAACTGGCTCCCAACTTAACAAAGATGTTTTCTAAATGGGCAGAGCCTCAAGGCCAAGAAGTACTTGTTTCAGCAAATGAAGGCATGGAACCTTATTTGTGTTAACAAAATGGGAGAGAGCACTGGGAAATCTAAGGCTCTGGGGAAGTGAGATAGGGAAAACAGCAAATATCAGTACCATGGACCAGCACATTCTAATACGAAGAACTTAAAATACATATACATATTTACAATTCATTTAGTGCTTTGCACATAGAAGTTTGATGTTTTAGATTTCTCATACCTTACAGCTTTTAAGTGATTTCCTCAGCTGTTGAGTTAAGATAATACAGAATATATCGTAAAAGCAAATGTATTGATCCTCCATGGGCCTTGTGTCTCAGTATTGATGGATTTTGTTATGACTTAGGTTTTCGTATGCCCTAAGCAGTATTTCTTCTACTTGATGTTGGATATTAAGCACTATACCACCTCAGCCATGAGTAATTTCCATTTCTGTGGAATCCTTAGCCCCAGAAAAAAACCTAGTGAGCTTATACATAAGTAAGTGACTAAGAAAACATTGTTTTTTGTGTAAAATCACCTGAAATAATAAAAAAAACCCCAAAATTAAAAACCTTGCTCAACATAGGATAAAGTGAATTGGGCACAAAACAGAGGGGTAAAATAAGCATTGATTGTTAGGCTCTGCCATAGACAAAGTAGGTAGAGTGAGCACTGGGGTTTTATCAGTTTCCAGCCTTTTGGCTGTTGCCCTACTCCATCTGTAGTTTAAGTCAACCTCTGGCTTTATGACAATATTCACCTGAAGTTATATGCCTAGCACAGTTTGTGCCTTTCTCACAATGAACAACCCAGTGGTATTATGACCAGCAGGTCAGAGATTAGACCAGTCATTTGGTATATGAGAGCCTCATCTTCTGGATTTATAACAGGAATATGAATCAAAGTATTTCACTCCAGGGAGAAGACACCTTTGCTCTGCAGGTGAATGTGGGCTGAGGCTCTCTCTAGCTTGCTTGATAAAAAGTTCTGATTTGAGTTGTAGCCTGTATATTAACTTGAAAAGCTGAGCTCTAGACCCTTCTCCAAAAAATACTTATAAAAAATGTCTGAGATCTGTGTGTGTGCAGAAGACATGTTTTACCAACATTGTATGTATGCAAGTACAGACACATTTTACTGACAAAAGTGTGGATGTCTCCAGGATTCATCCAAGCAGTTGGAGTCACAGCTGTATTTAAGTGTCAAAAGTGGCAGTTAGACATCTAACTGTTTTCCTGAATTATTCATCAATTTTTTTTCCCTCTGATTTCTCTTTGAATCTACTCCAGCAGCTGGGCATGCATTAAGGAATACTCACCCTGCAGGATTTCAGCTACTGACCCAAGAAAAAGAAACCTATAAAGTTTAATTCTGGCAGGTGAAGAACTTTTCACTGAACCTGTGTTCTTAGACCATAGATTTTGGCTATGTTGCATTTATACACTCCTCAGCCATGATACAGTATATGTGTATGGGCTACTCTCTATTCCAGGTCCTGTCCAAGCAGGCTACAAGAGAAAAAAATCACAATTCATCCCCACACCCCTCAGGCCTGGTGGGTATTCTAATTTCTGTCCAAACAACATGAAAAAAAGCCTTTCTCTCTAGCACATGCACAGTTGTGTGGGGAGCCACTCTCCTCCTAGATGGAGGGACCTTGCAAACACTTTTGCTGTCAAAACTTGCAATGGAATCTCTGCACAAATGCACCGTTCAAATGTCTTTTGACTCTATTTCCACCACAGACAGTTTCCTCAACATGTCCACAGTTTCTTCATTGCTTTAGAAGAAACACTTTGCCAAAGATGACCCTCTGAAAGCAAATGGTGAGAAACAAAATAGCTGTTATGGGATAGTGAGTGGGTCAGTGCAAAGAGCAGGAGTGGAAAAAGAAACAAAGCTAATAGAAGTCTGAACAGCCTCGGGATTGAGGAGGGAAAAGCTTTTCCTCCTTGTTCCTGCAGTAAGTAAAGACTGACACTCAGACTGACTGTGACTGCTTAAGTCCTGCTTACAGAGAATGGTTCCAGCTCTATTAATTCCCAAAAGTATGTAAAATCAACATTCCAACTTTGGAGTGCTTCTGCAGCTAACCAAGACATACACAGTATCCTAAATAGGACAACTGAGCGTTGGGCTCTCTTAACTTACAAACATAATGTCTACAACCTGAAAGGGGAGATAATCTGGGCATGCTTATGCTCAATTCACAGCCAATTTTCTTAAAAACTAAATGGGAACTAGACAAACATCTTTTGTTATATTTCTTGTAGCTAGAGCATTTGCTCAGGCCCACCCTAGCCTGAAGAAATTTCAACCATCTGCTCCCATCCTATGTAAAAGTACCCAGTGTTAGATTGCCAACAAAAGCGCACACATATGTGCATGTAGAATCATAGAATCCATAGAATGATAGAATCATAGAATCATAGAACCATGGAATGCGATCGGTTGGAAGGGACATTACATGAAAACACCCAAGTTTACCACTGTGTGTCCGTAAATGGTGCTTGATTATGAAAATATTTATGAGGACCATTCCCTGAGAACTGTGGAAATTCCTCCTTTCATTACTTTTTTCTAATACTTGTGGGAAATTTTATGCTTTGACTTTAAATGGGACTTAAACACAGCCACTAAGTGAACGCCATGGCACCAGGATGGTAACTCACATGCCGAGACATACGTACACTCAATGCAGGGCTAATGAAGGTCGTGCAGCTCAAGGTTCAGATCCAAATGCCAGCCATAGCTCCAACCAGTCTGTCCACTCAGGCTGCTCCCACCTGCCATGAACACAGAAAGAGATTCCTCCTCCCTCTGACACCTTTCCTACCCTGTGACGTGATGGTGGCAAAACTCATATTCCCACTGCTTTGTTAATGTGAAATACACCTAATCCTACATCAAGGAATAGGAGATAGGTATTAATTTATCAAGAGAGACTTTAACTCTATCCCTTCAGGAAATCTGTACCTTCTTAAAAAGCAACTGCATAAACAGTGAACAGATGACACAGGAAGGAAAATGCACATAGATATCTTTTATTCTTGGCTATGAGAGCTGGTAAAGAAAGTTAGTCTGAGCCATTTGTCCTACCATCCTCAACACATACCCCTTTCAAGAATGAATTCTGCATGTTCTGCCCTGAGACTGATTAGTTCTGTTTTCATGATGAATGAATGGTTATGATCCCTGTCAAAAAGAAAGTCTCTTTAAATGATTAATCTTTAACAAAACTTAAAAGGCTCAAGCATGTTTGTGTGTTATTATGTTTGTATGTTAACAGAAGTCATTGAGCCGTAACATCACCTTCACTTCACTGAGCACGAAATCAATAGATCTGGTGGGTTCAGGCCAAGTCATATCAGACAGGATTAGGCATTGCAAAGGCTACACCCTACCCACTGGTATTATTTGGCAAGGCTTGCTGCAAGCATCAGCAGAGAAACCATAGACTGAATGAGGTGGGGAATAGGGCTTTTTTACCAGCTTTTATTCTGAAGACCTGAAGGCCACAAGTAATATAAGTGATTTTGTTCCCAATATATTGGGATTGTACAGGTGTGAAACAGATGCTGAAGGCATAGGATCTAAAATAGGTTAGATGAATAGCACTCTGCACTTGTCTGTTTCTTCCACTGATTCCAAGGTAACCTGTTTCAGATTCTAAAAGTGAATAACATGGTGCTCTTTCCTGATTGTTTTTTTTAACTTCCTCCTCAAAAAATGGAATTATTTCAATTCTAATTGCTAACGATTACCAGTGATCACTCTTTTGATAACTCAAGTTAAAAAAACAACTAAACAAGCAAATATAAACTTAAAAAAATATACCTGTTGGCTAATTTCTCTGTATCATGCGGTTTTCTTCAACCACACTAGACCCTGAACATACGTCAGAGTGGGAAAAGCTCACTGTGTATCTGCATAGTCCACTGATGTGGAGTTTAAGTCCAATGTAAATCAGTGACGACTACCCTAACAAAGCCATGGAGACTGAAGGAAAACTCCGTTACAGAAGATTGTTTTGAAGTGACCCTTCAGCCTGACAGTCAAAGTCAGACTGTGCAAACTATGCAAACTATGCAAAAATAGCAACTAAGAAGTATTCAGCTAAAGATTCTTGTCCATGTTTTTTCCATGTTATTCCATAAGAATATTTTGGAGAACAGAATTCTGTTTTCATGAAAATCTGGGGAATGATTACAGACCCATGCTAAGAGATCTAACACAATGTATTGAGTCAAAGTGAAACAATAATATATCATCAGAAGGTTATTGAACGTGTGAAAACACAAAACAGTCTCCATTGCAAACAGCTTGCAGGCAATCCATGGCCAGACATAAAATTTAATATGCCATCCATCAAATAAATTAAAATAAAGCCAGATTACGAAGAACTTCAATTCAGAATCCATAAATAAAATGTCATGAAATGTGCCATGTAAGAGTGTAATCTGCTCTGAAAAGTCAAATTCAGTCAATTATTCCCAGCAATTCCTCTGTATTTAGCAATACAGTAGTTCAGCTAATTCTAGCAATAGTTGGCTTAAAAATTGGCTTTAAAACTCTAAGGAACTCAAGTAAGAATAAAAAAGTACAGATTCAGTCTTTACGCAAAACCAAGCAAAAAAACCCAACCCCAAACCAAGTCACCTTTGCTGCAGAAAAAGAGAAATAGAACGTCTTTTGACAATGATAAAAAGAGTGAAAAGGATACTATGGTCCTGTAAGACAGGAAGCCAGGATTGTATGGTCACTGGAACGCAATCCTGTTAGTTCCTGTGAGAAGTAGATGGAAAATATCTAGACTCAACCACAGCTACAAACATCTGGATGCTCAGCTGCCCTGTTGGCTGAGAGGAAGCAGGTGCAGTTGTCCTCTTGGTTTGAATTAGAATCATGCTGTTCAAGATAAGCATTACTGGAAGAGGCTAACAGCCTCAGATGGAAACATGACCAGTCCCAATGCAGTGGACAAGACTGTCTGAATTTCAAATGGAAGAAATGGAGCTTTGGTATGGTCAGCCACAAAAAGAATCTCATCTTTGAAAATCATAACCTTTTCCATACTCTTCTTTCTCAGTAAACCTTCTCCCTTGAGCCAAACAGAAAGAGATGAGATAGCCTCAAGAAGATTTCTATTAAGAGGGAAGAGACAGCTGGCCTGTCACACTGGAAGGCTCCAACTGCTGAGGTGTAGCTTGACAGGATATATCTGTTCAGAAAGCAGATTTCGAATGAACAGCATTGTTTAGGTCAACTGAATTGAAAAAAATAGCTAAATTGTACAACTGTCTGGTTTGTGAATAGTACAGAGTTACTCCAGAGAGGACTGTATTTCATATGATGTATGTTATTCAAGCTCATATGTATGGATGAGTAAGGCTATACATAGAAACTCTGCAGGTCTTGTCTTGTGTACAAGTATCTTTGGCACTTAAATTGCTGGAGACCTCATTAAGACCTCATTTGCATCACTTGCCTATATATGAATTCAAAATGAAACATATGGAGAGAAGTTTCATCAATAGGAAATTGGATACGAAGCATCCGTCTTTCTGAACAGGGCTTGATTACCTTAGGGTACGAAAACCAAGGGAAAGGAATGCCAAGGAAGATAAGCAGTTTAAATTAACACAAGATCACGTAGGTATAATAAACTGCCCATGAGATGTAAGATGCAGGATGTCAGAGCTTGCAGTAGCTTTTCAGAAGGCATAAATAAACAAAATAAAAAAATAGTAATTCTCAGTAACTTTACAATGATCCATAAGAAATTAATGAGAAGACAATACAAAAATGGATGCCCAGAAAGCAGCAAACTGTCTTGACTCAGAAGCAAGTTCAGCTTCTAGACTTAGTTCATTGCTATAACTATTGATCTTAGTTGTACTTTCAAGTTGTTTTCCTTCCCTAAGGATTATTCCCAGAGTCATGATTCAAAAGGCAGCCTCTGCAACTTCCAAAAACACCAAGAAATGCAAGCATAGACCTCTCTCTTGGATAATTATCCACAGGTGAGAAAAACTGATTCCAGCTTTTCCTTGCTTCTTTGGGAGGGGATGATAATGACCACAGGGTAGTAACTAGCCGGACGAAGTTCTAATGTCTGACCAGAGAACGGCTGTTAGTAAAGCAGTAAGGCTCAACTTTAAATCTCTGTTCCTAGCTCTAAGGCATATACAGTGTCTTCAGCTGTTTAAGTTAGGAATTGTTGGAAAGAATAGAGCAAGTTATCTGGCATAGTTACTAGCCTAATTTTGGATACACTCAGCTGAGAGAGGAGATATCCTTATGCAAGTCTTTCATATTTTTCTGTTGGAATTTATCTAAAGCTTTCTTGACTGACCACAAATGTCCTAGCACCTATGTTATTGTTTATTCTTGGATTTTTTCCTCTAGCACTTGTATGTAGACGGAATGAAGATATGGATATGTTACTTCTAGGACATGCTCTTTAGCAGCTCTTCTTCACCATATTGCTCTCCTTGTGAGACATGATATATAGATGGGCATATTGCAAGTAAAAATATGGAAGTTATAAATTAAAGTTTCTTTACAAGGCAAGGTAAGGTGTGCATGTAAGGAATTTGTACAGAAAAACTGGCCAGCGCAGGACAACCTCAAGCTGATTTCTGTGTCCCATCTTCTCATCCAAGCCCTGACAGACTTTAATTCAGGGCTCTACTGGAGTCTCTATGGTCAAATGTGGAAGAATACTGAAATCACAGATAGCTGGCACAGTCAGCACTCCTTGTTGTCTGGGCACCACTGCCACATATTCAAAAGACAGATTCCAGTACTCATTTTGACATGAGACCTTTGCTTTTTCTCTACTTTTTTCCTTCATTGACTTATGCTTGAAGTCAGAAATCCATGCTTCTGCTCCTGCCCTAAATCTGCCACAAAAAAAGATGCTAGCAATTTAGCAGCTTACTGCTGCTTTAAGTGAACAAGGTTTTGTGAAAACAAGCACAATTTAGAAAGTAATTGGGGCAAACTGACAGTTCCAGACAAATTTTCCCAAAATTGCTTAAAAAAAAGCATTGTGACTGAACGAGGACAGAATATAACAGTAGCTGACATGAGGTCAAGTCAAAGAAAATGAAGACTGCTGACATCTATTTTTCCTCTGTTAAATGTAATATCTAATACTTGGCATAATCCCTGGCAACTAGGTTAGTGCTTTTATTTACCTTTTACAGATGGAGTGAATTTACCAAGTGATTTAAACAAAGCTATAGGTGAGTTTGGCAGAAGCAGCTGACCTCATCCCAGGTCTCTTCATTCATAAACATTTTTGTCCCTTTCTTGTACAGAGAAGCATGGTTTTAGTGCTCACATTCAGCATTACACTAGCGGCATCTTCTCCTTAGTTGCTTTGGTTGCATTCCTCTGTTTTGCTGGTTTTCTCTGATCATCCTTATTACCACAGACTGAGAAGAAATTGTCATTTTGGAGTTCATCTTTTTGTTAGACTGCTTTCCCATTATTTTCTAAATAAACTCCCAGGAAATCCTGTTAATTCTTTTGGTTCTTCTAGACAATATTTCCATGCTGGTTTCTCAGTATTATGCTTACATTTCATGATATACATCCTTTTTCTTTTTTTAATTCTTCCACTATTCTTTCTTCCTACAAATCTTTTTTTGAAGTTCAGAACCTTTGCCATTTTCATGATGTATTGAATCAAAATTCAAGTGTAATTTGGAAGTAAGGGATTTTGATAGCCTCTCATGTTTCACTGTCTTCCATTTTGAAGAATCACCTTTTTTTTTTTTTCCCCTTCTCTACTTTGTTGGCTGTAGTGACAGGTGAATTCCCATACTTTGCTACATGCTAGTCTCATGCCAAGTGCTGCCCTCTTTGGTCACTGAGTCCAGATGAACTCAGCCTTCCTTGCCTTCTCCCTTGCTGAGTCCAGAACCTGCTGGCTGTGAATCTTCTTCTGCAGCTTTTGCATTCACAATCCTCACCAAGAAAATATAAATCTCATACTAGCTCTGAAGAACGTACATACTATGTTTTGGGTTATTGTGTCTGCCTAAAGCGGATTGAAACCAATGAGATCTGTCATCTAGCTTTGCTGGCTGTAGTGCAGACACTAAGAAAAAAAGGTAGCTTTATATACCTGACTTAATAGATTAAAAAAAAAAAGAATCTATCTCTACTAAGTAGTCTAGTGTTGTTTACCAAGATGTCTACATGAACAAAGGTAAGTCATAAGACGGTGAGCTTTAGCATTGAGAAGTGTTCCCTTTGCCATTACAGGAATGAGAACTATTTCTAACAAGATGTCAAAATCTCCAGTTACTATTTAGTAACAGTAAATAAAAGTAGCGACAGCAAATAAAAGACTCTGTGGCAACACAAATTTCACAAAAGAAACCACAAAGATTCCTGATATAACCATAAGGGAAAGAAAGAGGATATATACATTTTAAAATAAAGTTTAACAAAACTCACAGAATCACAGAACCGTTGAGGCTGGAAAAGACCTCTGAGATCATCAAGTCCAGCCTATGACCCAACACCACCACATGGGCCAGACAGGGCAAC